>NW_016814421.1:188073-238193 GCF_001698545.2 Rhinopithecus bieti | reverse complement strand
TTTATATTTTAATATGTAAATATATAAATTTTAAAATAAAAAATGTACATACACTTATACATGTTCTTTTTTGTTCATTTGTTTTAAATCTGAAGTATATACACTAGGGTCAATAAAATCTATCTGAAAAATATATTCTAGAACTGGAGAAGTCAAAAAAGTGTGTGTATGCCTGTGTGTGTGTGTTTGCCAAAATTAAAAATATAAAACAGCTAAAGGTAAGTTCACTCATAATAGTTTGGGGCACCCAGGTGTCTGTCAGCTCAGGCTGTAGGAAGGTCCCCAGGGGAGTACAGTAGGAAATTCACTGCCTAGGTGACACCCTTTCACGCATCAAGCTGTGGTAGTGATGGTTGCATACTCACATGCATGCAAGGTGCAGATGAAGAACATAAGCGGGAAGCTGATGAGGGTGCTATGCTATGGGGGGGCTTGTGGGGACAAGAAGCATGCATCCCTGTAATGTGGCCTCGGCACTAGCCTGGAGTGACCTGACTGAAACGCCCGCTTGGTATTTACAAAGGAAGGCAGACACTTATTTTTCTCTCTGAAATGTCAAGCTTTGTTGAATACACATGTGGAAGAGTAACAAGTTAGTCGACACAGTCCCACTGTGCCTATTACCTGCTAGATGGAGACTTCTCTCCTATGATCCCTCAGCACAACCCCTGCTCTATGCCTATGAAGTAGCACGGTGACATGCTGAGGAGAGTTATTCTGATTTTATGACACTTTCTGATTAAAAATAAAACGTGTTTTAATTGAACCTGTATTTTTGTTGTTGTTGTTCTGGATAATAATTGTTGAGAAAAAGTCAAAAATGTTGCTTTTGTTAAATTAGCATCTTTCTCTCTTATACCAATTCAGGAAGTATGCTTTATGGTAACAAATGGAAGCATTCTAGGAAGAATATTTATATTTATTATAATTTTAATTCTTGATTTAATGTTGTTGTAGTCTATCAGGGTTATTTTGAAGGAAACACTGAAATCAAAAAAAGTAATTCTAAACAAGTATGAATTCTGAATTTTTTTGGCTAATTAGAAAATTGTAGAAAGAGGTAATATGTGTATAGGTTTAATAAAAACAGAGTTTTCACAACACAACTGTTTCTCTGACCATAGGTTAACAAGCTTGAAAAAGAACAGAAATTGAAACAACATGTTGAAAATCTGAATCAAGTTGCTGAAAAACTTGAAGAAAAACACAGTCAAATTACAGAATTGGAGAACCTTGTACAGAGAATGGAAAAGGTACAGCCCTGGAGAATTAGAAGATTTTCTTACTGACAGGGTTAGGATGAGAATGAAATAAAATAATACCAAAATAAATAGGATATTAAATTAAATAAGATATGTTAAGTGAAAGTATTCTTTACAGTATTTGCCCTTAGGAAGTATTTAATATTAATTTTCCCTTAAACATTTCATATGATCTATACTGGAGTGATTGATTTACCTTTCTGCAAATACTGTAGTCATATCATCATTTGTCACTTTCTAGGAAATATATGACTTAGAAAGGGGAACCAGGTGAGGCTGTGAATGCAACTAATGGAAAAGAGCACAAAGTCCATCTACTAGGAGTATTAATATAGCAGGTCCCTGTAATCACAGCATTTTTATGTATTAGAGTCAGTGCAATATCCATTTTTGACCACCCAAGTCTACTTTGTGTTTGCAAAAACCTATGGCTGCACTAGGAGAGATACAGTTTACATTAAGAAAAGTCATTCTATAGAAATTGGAACTTTAAGAAGGCACATTTAGAGAAGAGTAATAATAGAATAAAAATTTGAAAATATTTCATGCCATGTTCATTTAAGTAGCTAGCACTCCAAATATACACAAAAGGTGAACACATAAATTTGTGTATGTATGCCTTAGAATTTAGAATTTGAACAAATCAAGGAATATTATTTTTTAATAGCAAAACAAAGAGAAAACTGGCATCTCTGAAACTGAATTGGGGATAGAGAAAAATATAGGCTTTGGATACTAGTAAATATCGCCCATACATTTTTTATATTTATTGTATTTGCCTCTATTCTTTTTAGCTTTAATTTGTTTTATGAGTCTGCCTGGGGTTATGCCATTTCATAAATGTCATTTCAAAAACATCACATTTCAATATTCAGGTTTCTTATCAAAGGAACTTTGATTTGTTTAAAAATATTTCCCAAGAATTTAAAGTTTTATGACATTGTGATTTGGTTGAATTCGTAGTCTTGGTGAAGGACCTATGAGGAAATCACAAAAATTAAGTATGCCCATTATCAAGTGGCTCTAAGATAATAGTATTCAGCTGCATGTATATTATGCGGTAGGTCACTGAGTGTTATACTTTAGCAGAATCACTGGGCTAGAATCTCCTTAAGCAATTAGTTTATCCAGGCATGACAGTTTATAATTATGCTGTTTTGGAAAAACTGTAATATTTGGATGTGTACCTGGTAGTGGCAGAATACTTGATCTTATAATAAACAGCTTAACAAAACTAAGATAGCACAAAGAATATTTGCATTAAGGAAAGAAAGACAATTCTGGGAAATGAGTAGAATTGCTTAACCAAACAGATTGATTAACCAGCTTGAAATTTAAGTTTAGTCTAGGGCTCATGCCATCTCAAACCCAGTAATATTGGGTCAGGTTTAGTGCCCCCAAATTAACAAAAGAACAGGCTGGGCACGGTGGCTTATGCCTATAATCCCAACACTTTGGGAGGCCAAGGTGGGTGGATCATGAGGTCAAGAGATCGAGACGATCCTGGCCAACATGGTGAAACCCTGTCTCTACTAAAAATACAAAAATTAGCTGGGCATGGTGGCAGGCGCCTGTAGCCTCCCAGCTACTTGGGAGGCTGAGGCAGGAGAATCACTTGAACCCAGGAGGAAGGAGGTTGCAGTGAACCGAGATTGTGCCACTGCACTCCAGCCTGGGCGACAGAGCGAGACTCCGTCTCAATAAAAAAAAAAAAAAAAAAAAAAAAAAAAAAAAAAAAAAAAAAAAAGAACAGTAGAAGACAATTCAATTTCTATTTCCCAGTGATCCTAGGAAATGTATACTAGATGTTAGTTCATCTCAGAGTTCTGGGGTATATTTACTTGACGGTTTACTAAACAAATATTTGAACACCACCATGTGTAACATAGAACTAGGGGCTGAATATATATATTTGTGAATGAACCAGTCTCTTTTTGTGGATATGACAATGTAGTATATCTGGATTGTGTGAGGCTCAAGGAACTTCCCAAATCTCCCTTTCTTAATTCCTCTATGGGTCCTTTAGGGAGGCTGAAAGTGCAGTCAAAGGCAGAAGAGCATGCCCTAGAATAAGGTTCAGTGACTCAGATCCTGGCAGGACATTCTTGGGAAGTGATGGCCTAGCTCTTGCCCTGATAATAACTCTTAACAGTGGGCTGTCTCCAGGAGATCTTGGACAAAGGAAGTAGACAGGATGCGCATGACTTAGTAAGGCCATGCAGCAACCTTCCAGAATAGTTCAGTGACTTTCTAAAGTGCAGCCTACTGGAATCTCTGGAGGGTGGAGGTAAGTGGGGATGATGTGGAGGGGCAATGTGCAGTTTTATTTAAAGTAAAAGATGGTTTAGGCCAGGTGCGGTGACTCACGCCTATAATTCCAGCATTTGGGGAGGCTGAGGTGGGAGGATCGCTTAAGGCCAGGAGTTCGAGACCAGCCTGGCCAATATGATGACACCCAGTCGCTCCTAAGAAAACACAAAAATTAGCTGGGCATGGTAGCACGTGCTTGCAGTCCTAGCTACTCTGGAGGCTGAAGTATGAGAATCACTTGAACCTGGGAAGTGGAGGTTGCAGTGAGCCGAGATGACGCCACTACACTTCAGCCTGGGTAATAGAGCAGGACTCTGTCTCAAAAACAAAACAAAACTAAAAAAAGCAAATTGGTTTTAAAATATTTTATATTTGTGAAACAAGCAAATAAATAAAACTATAAGGAACAAAGTTGGGTAACATCTTGGTTTAAAGAGAGACTGAGGAGACAGGCTGTGAGGTAGGGTGTCTCAGGTAGGGAGTGTGGGCCAGAATAAGGGGAGGGTGTACTGGGCCTTTTATATCAATAGGAAAAAGACACAAATTCAAAAGAAAGTAAAATTAAAATGAACATCCTCACAAAGGTTGATAAATATTGCCCTGGTTGTGGGTGCCCCCTGGAGAAAAATTTACTTGCTACTCACTTGAACAATCCACTGCTCCAGTAAATAGCCATTAGTGGTATGAGGTCTGGTAATGAACACATTACTTAAAACCTTCACCATCTGTCCCACTTTAATCAGGAATGCAGTGAGAATGAATTCCATAAGCACAGTGATAAGCTAGCAAAAATGCCCAGTAAGAGCATTTTAATATGGCATATGTTCCATTTGCTAGCAGTGCAATTCTGTTACATCATATTTGTTTTCTAGTGTCATTGATTTAGCTCCATTGCAATTTTAGAGCTCAAAGGCACTTTTGAGACCACCTAGTTCTTCATGATCATTTTATAAATGAGGACAGCATGAACCCGAAACTGTTCCACAATCCTCCACTTTCTACATCACAACCCTTTCCATTATGCCCCCGTCTTCTCTCATGCTGGACAAAAATGATAGAGTTGGTTCCAAAACATTTAGATGTTAGCATTTGGCCATGATTGAAATTGGTGCCCTCTCCGATCAGACTGCTGAGGGAAACCTGGAGCTGTCTGGAGATATGGCTCTGGGAATAGTGGGTTGCCCACTGTGTGATGCTATGAACTCCCTTTCCCTTTCCTGAAGACATTGCCTGAAAAGTGCTATCTGGTATGGTGAGATTTTCTGTGTTGTCAAAGAGGAGGCAAAAAGAACCCAAGCTAGATGGCAGAGCCTGGCCAAGGGAGAGCATTTACTAGTCTGGTTGTCTGGTTCCCTTGACCCCTGTTTATGAAAATCCATTAATCAAGAGTAAGACTATTAAACATTCGTTAGGCACCATTTTCCCTCAACATACAAATTCAAAATACATTACCTGTGGTATGCTTTTTGACAATCCAAGTCTAATCATATGCTTGTAAGATGTATCTGTGGGCCGGGCGCAGTGGCTCGTACCTGTAATCCCAGCACTTTGGGAGGCCAAGGCGGGTGGATCACCTGAGGTCGGGAGTTCGAGACTAGACTGACCAACATGGAGAAACCCCGTCTCTACTGAAAATACAAAATTAGCCAGACGTGGTGGTGCATGTCTGTAATCCCAGCTACTCAGGAGGCTGGGGCAGGAGAATCGCTTGAACCTGGGAGGCAGAGGTTGCAGTGAGCCAGGATCGCACCACTGCACTCCAGCCTAGGCAACAAGAGCAAAACTCTGAAAAAAAAAAAAAAAGAAAGAGAGAGAGAGGGAGGAAGGGAGGGAGAGAGAGAGAGAAAGAGAGAGAGAGAGAGAAAGAGAAAGAAAGAGAAAGAAAAGGAAGGAAGAAAGAAAGAAAGAAAGAAAGAAAGAAAGAAAGAAAGAAAGAAAGAAAGAAAGAAAGAAAGAAAGGAAAGAAAGATCTGTGATCCCTCAGAAATAATTTGAACACAGCTAGGGCAACTCCAGGGCTATTTTTATGTGGCAAGAATACTATAAGAAAAATTTGAAAAAGCGTGCAGAACACATAAGATATGAAGTAACCAGTGCCTTCAAATTATTATATATTGAGGTCCAAATATGTGCCAGGAAGCCTGTATCTCTTTTACATATATTATCTCTATCATCCCAACATTTCAATATAGGTAATATTATCCCCATTTTAGGAATTCTCAGAAGATACAAATATGAGTCAAATGAATATAGAATGAATACATGTCAAATGTTGTAACTCATTAATGAGGGAAACAGTAAGATGAGAAAGCTGGTTTAAATAAAATATTTTCAGAAACTAGTCATTTATAGGCATTTTGGAGAAAAATTGAAAATAGTATAGGATTACTAGATTAAATTTAAAAAAACAGTTAATATTCTTTAAGGAATTAAACCATAATCTTTGGGATTATGTCTTCTACCAGACAAAAATCTACAAATTTACATGCAACTTCACAGACCCAGGGCTCTAATCAAATAATAAATAATAAAAGCGAACAAAGGAAAATTATCTGAGATAATTAAATAAATCTTGGGTCAAATAATTAAACGATGACCCAATATGACATTAAAACTGCATGCTGTGTATTGTTTTTATTTCCAAGTTTGGGTTAATTTTTCTTAATATTGGTAAGGCCCAAGAGTTGAAAACCTTGGCCAAAATTTAGAAACCAGGTTAAGTCCCTATGCACAATCTTTGTGATGTTTCTGCTAGACAGCATTGCCTTGCTTTGTACTACTCACTCAGAAGCTGCAGCAGGAAGTAATTTTAAACAGCATTATAGATAGTTTCAGCACACATCTTCCAGTCAATTCCATCCAAGTTGCCAATACCAATTCCTGCCTCTTTTCAATCTCCCTTGATTCTTTCCAACTTGGCAACCTAAACCATCAGGCCAAAGCACCAAATTCCTTTTTTCAGCTGAGTGCCATCAAATATAAAATGAACACAATCATCTCAGCTTCATTTTTCATGGTCTTGTCTGTTTTCCTTTTGAATGGAAAGGCTTTGGCTTAATAATCAAATTAAGGCATCTTTTTAAAAGATATTCTTTCCCAATATCATAAAATTGCAATCTGAGTTTCTCCTGTATCCTAATTGGAAAGCATTTGTATCCTTTGTGGCCTTGATCCTTCATCAAAAATACGTTTATTGTTTTACTACCTTCTGACAGATGACATGTAGTACCTAGAGGTATCTAGTGTCCTTGGATACCAACAACTCAGTCTAATGCAAGGGAAGCAGACGTAAGGGTGGGAGAGCCAGGGTCTAGCAAGGGATGAGCTGGCTGTTTATGTGTGGTAGGATGGGGAGAGGTGAGTGGGAGAGGTTGAACTGAACAGGCTATGGGCAATACCTTGGAAGATGAGCAAAAGAAGTCCTCCAGGCAGGTGAGAGAGTGAAGACAATTATTTTTGGCCTATAGTTGAACTATGTGTAAAGCACACAGGAGAATACTCAGCTAGGTTTCCTTGAAGATAAGAGTAACAGCACATGGGAAATTAACTCTTTAGCTCAAGCCATAGTTCTAGTATAACAAGAGGAAGGCCTTACCAAACATACACATGTAGTTCAGCAACATTTGTATCTTATTTTCTCCTAGGAAAAGAGAACACTACTAGAAAGAAAACTGTCTTTGGAAAACAAGCTACTGCAACTCAAATCCAGTGCTACATGTGGAAAAAGGTTTGCAAAGCTACCTGTTAAGTAAAAGCAGTTCCTGATTTCTTTCCTGTCCACTGGTATGCCAACCAGGGAACAGAAGATCTTCTGTCCCCCAAAGAAATAGGATGACTGACAGTGCAGGAGGAAGGTTGAATTCCTGGGATTAACAGTCATGTAGTTATGTACCTCCCCTCCCTCAAACTCAGAGGAATCACAGAGCAGTTGGGGGCAGGGGGCAGAGTCCACTGGGGGTGCAGGGAACCCCACAGGAAGGTTAGTCTTTCTGAAGAGTGAATGAGTGAGTAAGCCTGGCACCTCCTGGTTTATCGTTTGTGCTAAGGAGGATGCTTGAGAGGTCTTTATTCTCTGATGCTTCTGTCTTAGTTAATGAGTCTCTTTTACAGCTAACATTGCACTGGCCAGCCCACAAGCGGAATTCTAAGATAGTTTCCTGATACTCCTTAATTCTGTAGGGTGAAGGAAATACTATGGACAATATCCATAGTTCTTTGGACTTATAAATACTCATAGTTTACAAGTAGTCACAGTCCTTAGCATGTTGGGGGTGGGTTTGTGGGTATCGCCATAATCGCTGTGCTACTCAGCTGCTATTAGAAAAAGTATCTGTATTATCATGTAATAAATCATATAATAAGACATTTTCTGAGATTTTTCTTTATTTCTTAAAAATTCTAGTCCAACACAATCATTGTATGTTCCGATATAATTATATTGTTCAAAGTCAAATCAATTTCAAGATCGTAGTTTGTCACCCTAGAACTATTGTTCACTAGGATATTAGGCACTGTTATGGACAGAATTCAATGGTACGTCATTTATTCAATGATATGTACTCAGACATCCCACTTTCTCAGTCTTTCAATTTCCTCCCTACAGGCTCCCTGCTGCTTCCTTTCCTTTTTTATCTTTCTTCCCACCTGTCCTCATCTATTGTACCTTCTGCCTGGCTTGTATTCCTACATTTTGGACCACATATGCCAAAGCCCAGAAATGGGCTGATCCTGGCAATTACACACACACACATTTGAAATATACAAGATCCCAATAAATTATTAATTTTCCTAGCTTCTTCCCTGTGACAAACATGTAGACCAAAACAAGGGACTTCTAAGATAGTTTTATAACACTGCACATTTCTGTAGAGATTGAAGGAAATACTGCAGAAAGTATCCTTAGGTCTTGGAATTACATAAGGATATTCATAACTTCAATCTAAGTAAATCTTCAGTTAATATTTTTCTTAAATAGGCAGAGCTTTTCCTTGTAGCAGAACTACTGATTTGTACGTGTCTTCCATTAAAAGTTCAGGCCATCCAAGTTTGATTTTTTTTTTTCCTTTAAAAAATGTGCTTTTAAAAAATTGGTGATAGGGCTATTGTCCGTCTTTGAGACAACAATGTAGCTCTTTTAAAAACCCACTTGATCTATTCTTTCACTTCTATTCTATATAAACAGTTTTTATAAAGAATTCTTTAAAAGCTCCAAGGAAGTTTTAGAAATTTCTTGGGGAAAGTGGATGTTTGGTGTTTCTAGAAAGGTTTTTCAACATCCAGGCTTATGCAATTTTTATAGATTGTGGGTATCACACATATTTGTGATTACTTATCACTTTGTCTGAGCTTTATGTAGAGGCATTCAGTTTGTGAAGTGACAAGAAAATGAAATCAGTAGGAATCAGACTCTTTTGGTTGAAGTAATAGAGACTTGATTAAGCTACCACAAAAAAGAGGGTTTCTGTTAGGTTAAGATTAGATAGATAGGGTCATAAAAGAAGACAGAGAAGTTAAAAGATTTGTCTTCTTAAAATAAGGTTGACTCCATATTTCTATTACCATCACTGGTAATTGACATAGGTAAAATGCTTTACAGTTTTCAGAATAACCTCAGGGACCTTCTTTATTTTAATCCTTTCATTCACCTTTCCGGGAAACAGCTGAAATTCTAATTGAGTTGTGCAAGATTGCTCAATCTCTCAGAAGTTATAGAGCTGGGAGTTTTCGCTCCTACATTCTCATACATAGCAAAGCATGTGCTCGTTTTACTATAAAAGATTTTGACCATCTTTCTTTTATTTCTGGAAACCTCTGAGGATCTCTCAAACTGGGTTCTTCATTCCTCTGAGTAACGATTAGCAAAAGACCATTTTCTGACTTTTCCCTCTGCCCTGCCACATCACAAACAAATATGCAGGCCTTTTTAAGAGTTATCTTTTGGGGAAACATACTTGGGATTGATACGGTTTGGCTGTGTCACTACCCAAAAAGATGAGAATCTTGAATTGTAGTTCCCATAATCCCTACGTGTCCTGGGAGAAACCTGGTAGGAGGTAATTGAATCATGGGGGCGGTTAGCTCAATGCTGCTGTTCTCATGAGTTCTCACAAGTTCTGATGGCTTTATAAGGGGCTTTTCCTCCTTTTGCTTGGCACTTCTTGCTGCATGGTTTTGGCCCGCCATGGGAAGAAGGACATGTTTACTTCCCCTTCCAACATGACTGTAAGTTTTCTGAGGCCTCCCCAGCCCCGCAGAACTGTGAATCAACCAAACCTCTTTCCTTTATAAATTATCGAGTCTCGGGTATGTTTTCTTAGCAGCATGAGAACAGATTAATAGCGATTGTAAAAATAAACAGTGTTGGCCCTTCCATATTTACATAGGTGCTGCTTAGGAATGGAAACTCCTTAGAGGAGAAAAAACCTTGAAGTTGAGGTTGCATGTCAAAGCATATGGTTGCTACTTAAATTGTACATTTATCTGTGGTAGTTTGGGGTGAGAGTGTTCTCTCAAGGCACACCTTTGGTACCACCAATGAAAATAATAATAAAGAAGAATTTTATGGAAAATAGTAAGACACATTCATGAATTTTGTTGAAATGCAAACAGGGCTACACCTACATCCAAGCTGATTCTTTCCCTTAGTCTGGCCTGGGAATGGTAAGAATCTGACCTCTTCTGTTCTTGTGGTTGTGGTCCCTAGTTATTCTCTATTCCACGGGGGGCCCATAGTCAGTGATGTTCACACTCATGGAAGTCCAGAGAAACATTGGATCCTAAATAGAAGTCAATATGAGTCCCCACAGATGGTAGTAAGATTCTTTTATAGCTTCAGAGAAGCTCTAGGATGCCACTAATCTCACTATCTTCTCTATCCTGTGGGATTTCTATGTAGGGCTATTCATATTTCCAATGCCTCTGAAATCTGTAGTGTACCCAGAAGTAGCCTCTTGGAGCCTGTAACATGGCTTTCATTGCTACTTTTACTTTCTTTGTCTCAGCACCTAGCTCTTTTGGTTTCTTCTGGAATTTTCATTCTCATAAACATCTTACTGTATGAATCCCTGGTAATAAATGTACTTTATAAAGACTGAAACATGTTATATTCTTGGGCTGTGTAAATATGGCCGTGCTCAGGCTATTCATGCCCTTTGTGAAGTTTTTAAGAAAATCTAAGGTTATTTATAAAAACTATGTAAAATATAATATGATTGCTTAATTTAGAAAAAAATTAGATGATGAGGACAAGGAGATAAAATAATAGGTATACCATAAGGTTTGTTTACAAAATTAGGCCCATGGATGCTACAAACTTGCTCACAGGAGACCACTGACTCAGTTTTACATTTTCCAGCAGCCAACTCAAACAGGAAATGATGATTAGTTTTGTGAGTCACAATTCCACATGATTAAAACCAATCAGGTGTTTGCAATCATTCGGTTATTTCTAATCTATCTATAAGGCCAGAGTATGGTCATAAAAATAACCCTGAATAATGTTTTCAACTTACCCCTTGTAATAAACACAAAGGCTTACCTCAAAACATCATCTAAACAGAATAGCATGATGCCAACACAATCCAATAAAAGCCACTATAACAGGAACAGAGGGCATTGTGAGAAAATCCAATAATGCCACCCTCTATGGTATAAGTTGACCCAAAGATAGATTCTCAAGTATCGTGAGGAATGGAGGGAGAGACAATTCTCCATGAACTCACTTTCTTTTCACCAACCCTTTGGGAGACGTTGGGGAGTACAGAAATTGAGGGTGGGCTTCCTGTCAAGTGCTTCTTCTATGATCATCCCATGTTGCTAATTAGAGGCAAAGTAATTTATTTTCACATTTCTGCAGTTGAAGATAGGATTGACTTCCCTTCTTGAACACTAAGGAATCTAACAGGAAGTGAACCAGAAATAGTTTTCTCTTCCCCCTCCTTCAGTGATGAATTGAGAGAGAATCCTCAATTCCCTCCCTCAAAAGGGTAGGGCAGAGATTCTCTCTTCTTTTTGTTGGGGCTTTTTTTTTGCTTGCCCCCATTGGCATTCCAGGCTGCTGGTTTTTTCCAGCTCCAAGTCTGGGATGTGTGAGATAAAAAGAAACCCCAGAGGATTCACCATTGTGTCATTTCTTGGATCCCAGGTTCTGGAGCCAGTCTGCCTTCTTCTCTCCACTGTTCAGAGTCTTCTTGTGTTTTTTTCATATACAATATCCAGGGCTTTTAGTTGTACTTAGTGGAAAGAATGGGGAAAAGCATGTCTTCTACATTTTCTTAGAAGCCAAAGCTTTTCAGTTCTGCTTTAATTTCAACATTTGCTTTATATCTTTATTCAGTTGCATTGTAGAGGAAAACATGGTCAAAAATTATGTTGAGACATCAGAAAGCAGAGCAGGAATCCCGGATACAGACATTTGCCTCCTTTTTTTAGACTTGACCCTTCCTTATGTTTTCTTCCTCCAGTTTTGCTTGTGTAGCTCTTTATTAAGACTGGGCTGGGTGCAGTGGTTCATGCCTGTAATCCCAGCACTTTGGGAGGCTGAGGCAGGCAGATCACTTGAGGTCAGGAGTTCGAGACCAGTCTGGCCAACATGGTGAAATCTAGTCTCCACTAAAAATACAAAAATTAGCTGGGCGTGGTGGTGGGAGCCTGTAATCCCAGCTACGCAGGAGACTGAGGCAGGAGAATCACTTATACCCAGGAGGCAGAGGTTGCAGTGAGCAGAGATTGTGCCGCTGGGCGACAGAGTGAGACTTTGTCTCAAAAAAAAAAAAAAAAAAAAAAAAAAAAAAAAGAAAGAAAAGCAAAGAAAAGTGCTTTAACAGAAAGATAAACAACAAAGCTCAAAAGAATATCAAGTGACAGCTTACTTAGATATATTTTTACATTTAAAAGTCTTAAATGGATGATTAGGCTTCCTATTTATTGGACAATCCTAATAGAGATTTTCTGCAATTTCCTTTAGTCACTGTTTTAGCGTATTAATGGAAATAAGTGAAGCCTCAAGGCCTTGTGTTTTCAAGAGTGCTTCTAGAAATATTTTTCTTCTACTTTGAGGCCAATTTCAAGTTTTTGGTGTTTTTTTTCCACAGTGAACTTTGTGGTAATATCTTCAAGGGGTACATGGGCAAGTTTTCTGAGCTTGGTATTTTGATAGAAAATAATAACCTCTGTTCCCCGTATCTCAAGCCATCTTTTTTTCCCAATGATTCCAAGGTTCTGGGTCATGGGACACAAAGAGAACCATTTTAAATACTCACCTTTAAGAGCTTACAATATTTTTATATTTCGTGCATATTCACAGCTAGCTTGCAAGGTATCTTAAGCTCTTTCTCACTACTTCCCAGGAAAGTCCTGAGTCTGACCATTAAGTGGGTCATAGCTGCTCTTTCTGTTATTTTTATCTTTTCTTCTTTCACTTTCCTTGCTGGAGCAATTTTGAATTTTAGCACCAGCTATGGACCCAATTTCTGTTTGCCCTCTGTGTTTTTATTTTTTTAGATGGAGTCTCGCTTTGTCGCCCAGGTTGGATTGCAGTGGCGCAATCTCACCTCACTGCAACGTCCACCTCCTGGGTTCAAGTGATTCTTGTACTTCAGCCTCCCCAGTAGCTGGGATTACAGGCGCACGCCACCACGCCCAGCTAATTTTTCTATTTTTAGTAGTGACAGGGTCTCACCATGTTGGCCAGGCTGGTCTCGAACTCCTGACCTCAAGTGATCCACCCACCTTGGCCTCCCATAGTGCTGGGATTACAGGTGCCAGCCACCACACCCAGCATAATTTTGTATTTTTAATAGAGATAGGTTTCGCCATGTTGGCCAGGCTGGTCTCGAACTCCTGGCCTCAAGTGATCTGCCCGCCTTGGCCTCCCAAAGTGCTTGGGTTACAGACGTGAACCACCATGCCTGACCTGTCTTGATCTTTATATTCTCCAGTCATCTTTTCCTAGTAACTGAGGTTTTCTTCTGAGGCTCCTCAGTTACTCCGTCCTCTGCATGTTCGCAGCAATTCTACCCTGCAAGGGTTCTGAGCAACATCTGCAGATTTCTCAGCCCTGCCCCTCGCACGCTCCCAATCTCCCTGGACTTCTGAAGACATCTTGCCCCTGAAGATTCTCTGTGGCCAGTAAGCCTTCTCACTGTCTGTTAGGAATATTTGCAGACATCCGAAGTCTGGTCTCTCCTTGGAAAGCTCTTCCATCTCCCCGCAACATCCTTAGGGTCTGGAGCCTTACCCGCTGGGGTCCTGAAATTTCGTCAGTCTCCTGTGCCTCAAGAAGCCTCTGAACCTCAGATCTAGGGACAACTGAAATCTAATGTGAATACAGGCTGGTGCTGATGCAGCCATTCTCTGAACTTGAATTTTGGAAATACTGTGAGAGCTCAGTATTGCTGCCATTGTCAGTTCAAATTACATGGGCACAAAGCGTTCTCATCTGAATCAGGCATCAGCTTATTTCTTTTCAAACACTTCCTGCCATGGACTGTGGAAAGGAAAACAAGGGACTGCTTGCTCATTTACTTTGTTTGGATTCCCTACTGCCCCTTTCCAAGAGAGAAAGACCAATATAAGCCTCTCTGCCAGGTACGGGGTCCTTTAAATGATCGTGTTATAAAAAGCAGATAAAATATCGGCACAGCTGAACTAGTGATCGCCCTTCAGCCTGTGTTGACAGTCTACATTTCTTTCATAGCTTTTCTTAATTTGATAGTTGCTTGTACTGTTAATTAAGAGGAGGGAAATGGACTTTTGCAGTGAGATTTAGTTGTGTAGGTATGATAATCAGACATGTTTCTGATTATCATCTAAAACAGAGTAGCACACTTGATGCATGTTCTTGTTCCCCCATCATTTTGTACCTTCTCTTTTTGTTCTCTGCATCCTTCTCTCAGGCCCCTCATTTGCTTCCCTCCCCTCACCAATGTCCTAGGCATCCTGTTCCCTGTAGATTTCTTGTGCCTGTACTCCCAAACATCCTCCTGTCTTCCCCTCCTGTCTCTTTCAAGAGTCCTGGAAGTTTACAATAATTTATTTTATAATTATAAATTATAAATTTCTTTTGTTTTTCTTTCCAGGACTCTAGTGGACCAATTAAAATAAAGCTTCCTTTTTTTGTTTTAATTTCAACTTTTACTTTACCTGCGGGGGTACATGTGCAAGTTTGTTACATGGGTATATTGCCTGATGCTGAGGTTTGGGCTACTGTTAAATCTGTCACCTAGGTAGCAGGCATAGTATTCAGTAGGTAGTTTTTCAACCCTTTCTCCTCCATTCTTTCCCCCTCTAGTTGTCCACAGGATCTATTGTTTCCTTCTTTAAGTTTGTGTTTACCCAGTGTTTAGCTCCCACTTATAAGTGGAATTGTGCAGTATTTGATTTTCTTTTTATGCCTTAATTCACTTAGCATGATGACCTTCAGTTGCATCCACGTTGCTGCAGAAGACACAATTTCATTCTTTTTTATGGCTGCAAAGTATTCCAGGGTGTATATGTAACACATTTTCTGTATTGAATCCACTGTTGATAGGCACCTAGGTTGTTTATATATATGTCTTTGCTCTCATGAATACTGCTGTGATGGACATATGACTATATGTATCTTTTTGGTAGAATGATCGGGTTTCCTTTGGGTATATACCCAGTAATGGGATTGCTGGGTTGACTTCTGTTTTAACCCCTTTGAGAAATGTCCAAACTGCTTTCCAAAGTGGCTGAACTAATTTACATTCCCACCAACCGTGTAAAAGCATTCTCTTTTCTCTGCATCCTGGCCAGCATCTGTTATTTTTTTATTTTTTAATAATAGCCATTATGACTGCTGTGAGATGGTATCTCATAGTGGTTTAGATGTGCATTTCTCTGAAACAATGTTTTAGTCCATTCTATGAAACAAAATGGAAACTGATAACTCTTTTTTCTAATTAGAACATGCTATATAGTATCTTATGAATTTCCACCATCTTTGTGATTCATATAGAGGCTGAGGCAGGTGGATCACCTGAGGTCAGGAGTTGAAGACCAGCCTGGCCAAAATGGTGAAACTCTGTCTCTACTAAAAGTACAAAAATTAGCCAGGTGTGGTGGCGCATGGTTGTAGTCCCAGCTGTGAGAATCGCTAGAGCCCAGAGGTGGTGGTTGTGGTGAGCCAAGATCACCTCACTACACTCCAGACTGGGTGACAGAGTAAGACTCTGTCTGAAAAAAACAAACCACCACCACTACCAACAACAACAAATGAAAAAAGGAAACAGAATTGGGATGACACTGGATAAGAGCAAAGGCCAAGTGTCTTCTCTGAGGTCACAATGCTTCTAAGCTTGGTAGTGTTGTCACAATGTATGTGGCTTCATAACTCTAATAATAGTAGCAAGTAGAGAAATAGCCAAAACAGTACAACCAATTCCAGTTACCTGAATGGAGCTTTGGGAAAGTGTAAATAATCTAAGTTCAAAACTGACTTTTTTTTTTCCCATAATGGTTGATGTGGACTCAAAAATATTTACTGGAATTTAATTTCTTCCTTTCTTCTCTTTTCCCCCCCACCTTTCCCTATGAATCAATAGTAGAATTACCAAAAGTAGGAAGCCAAAAAATAAAAAATAAAAAAAGACAATCACAGACAACCCACAACATATACTAAGCCCAAATCATTAGAAATTGGTTTCTTATAAATATATTAATAGATAAAAATCTCCCTTTCTGCTCACATGTTCTGACTCTGCTATTGCCATGCAATTGTCTGTGAAGTTTGATGGGTGCCACGTCTGTGGGTGCTCAGGCAAGGCAATTTAGCATATAAGTGCTTTATCATACTGAATACAACTTGATTCCACTACGTGCTGGAGGAGTCACAGATGGTCAGAAAGGAGCTTTTGACATGAATTGATATTCTCATTCAAGTTAAATCCAAACAAATCAGAACCCACTTCATAGCTATTTATCTTCAGTGTGTCCTGTGTGGCATAATGGGGCCCTGGGGCCTTACCCACCTGATTCCCAGTAGCAGTGTGGTGTGGAGGAGGGCTAGCAGTAAGGGCATGCTATGGAACGTGTGAGCCAATCATTTTCTCTTGCTCTTTTTTCTTTGCATTCCCAGTTGCCAGGATCTTCAGAGGGCAATTTCCATTCTCCAGGAGCAGATCTCTCATCTGCAGTTTGTGATTCACTCTCAACATCAGAACCTGCGCAGTGTCATCCAGGAGGTCAGTTTAATCAAGTGTATTTATCTGGTAAACGATATGTTTACGGTGTGGAGCCCAAATATGAGTGGCTTGACTGGACTTTCAAAGCAATGAGATTTCTCTTCCTACTGACATATCTTTTTTTTTGTTTCTCATGCAATATGGCTCTGTTTCCAATGACCTCTCTTGTTTGTAACACCAACACCTGTAATATTGTCAATGAAGATAGCTTGGAAAATTATATGTAACTGTTTTTTAGATGTTTCGGTGATTTTCTAAAAGTATTCTGAGCCAAATAATGTACACTGGTCTTTAGACAATTTCACAGGTCAGGAGATGCAGCCCTTCCTTGAGCATGAAATGATCTATTTTCATAACCTCATAATTTATTTAGGAGATGATTTAGGGTACCGGTGTAGCCTGGCCCTCCTTCTCTGGAAGCAGCCTGACAGGTGGCAAAGTAGAGGCGACTGTGGTAGCAGCCAGATAGATGGTGGAGTGTGTATTTAAAATCTACTTCAAGATATGCACTGATCTGGTTTTGGGGGTCTGTTTTAAAATTTAAAATCAGACTTCTATTCAATTACTTTACTACCAAATAGAAGTCCTCCCAAATAACTCCAGAGCCTTCCTGACACAGATACAGCATTTGTGCTTGCTTGGCTATGACCTCACTGAAAGGCCAGATAATTGAGTAGTGGAATTTGAGAGCCAGGAGGGACTTTGGGTGCACCCCACACCCTCTTTTTATAGAGCAGTTTAATGACAGCTAGTCGTGCCAAAGTTGGTCTTAGAATCCATGTGTCCCCTCTCTTCCTTCACCGTTTTGAATCTCGTCACCCCACCTCCCAATTCCACATTGCCTCTTGGCAAAGCAGGTTCACCTCATTATGCTGCTGCTTGACAAATCTCTACCGCAGGGAGCCTCTGCACACCAGGCAGTGGCCTTGCATCCTGTCCACCAGCAGCTGCATCTGCAGGATGAGAACATCAAGTTGCTGAGACGCAGAAGGGTGGCCAGTGCTGCTTTCATAGGACGCACTCCTGCTGAACTTGGTTTAAACAGGTTATCCAAAGATTAAAGTGAATCACGGCACCAGCTGAGGGCTTTCAGCCCCAGGTGTCAATATGGCCTGCTACTTTCTGTTGCCTGCTGAGTCTGCTAATGCTGTGAGATTTAATTTTTCTTTTAATTTGATGAACATCTTTTGACTTCAGAAATCCATACAATTTCTGACTTAAGTAACTATTTCCTGTGGTCTGACAAGGTTTTTCCTATTGTGTTTTCTAATTATTAGATGGAAGGATTAAAAAATAATTTAAAAGAACAAGACAAAAGAATTGAAAATCTCAAAGAAAAGGTTAACATACTTGAAGCCCAGGTAAGGAGGGAACCTATCTTACATTTTGTTGTGAAGGTGTTAGTGTGCGTGTGTGTGTGTGTGTGTGTATCTGTGCGTGCAAGGGTATCAGTATCAGTGAGCCTGTGTATGAAAGTATGCAATTGTATGCCTGTATACTACTACTAGTATTTCTGTTTGGGAGTGGGCGTGTGAGCGTCTGTGTGATTGTGTGTGCTGTGTCTGTGTATGTCTAAGTGTATGTGCGTGTGTCTCTGTGTGTATCCAAGTGTCATTTTGTGACTGTGTCTGTGCATATTCTATGCATAAGAAATTAGCGCTATGGAAAAAAGGATGGACAATTTAATGATTGTTAAATTATGAAGTGTTTAAAAGATTGCATTATGTTATTAAATTATTAACATTATTAATGTTAAATATTAAATAAATATTATTAAATTATTATTAAAAGTTCATTCAGATTTTCCAGAATACTCGCTGTAATGGAGAGACAGATGATCACCTCTCTTGATATGGGCTCGAATCAGAGGCTTGCTCAAGTACACTCTTGTGTAAATTTCACTCTAGTCAGATGGCCAGGCTTCCTGTCTCCTGCCTTTGTTCCCACACATAATCCTTTCCTGGCTTGAGATGTCCTCTTTCCTCCTTTCTTCATTCATATCCATCCTGGCCTCCCAGCTTTGCCTCCAGGATTACCCGCTTCTAGAAGCCTGTTATAATTGTCTTGCTTTTCAGTGTTTTAAAACTGAACACAACATATCCTAACGTACTGGGATGACACATGCTTTTCTTCCCTCCCACTCACTCCCCCTTTCCTCAGGACCCCTGTATTAGTCTGTTCTCATGCTGCTAATAAAGACATACCCAAGACTGGGTAACTTATAAAGAAAAAGAGGTTTTGTGGGCTCACAGTTCCACATGGCTGGGGAGTCTTCACAATCATGGCATGGCAGAAGGTGGAAGCCATGGCTTGCAGAGCAGCAGACAAGAGAAGTGTCAGTAGGGGAAATGCCAGATGCTTATAAAACCATCAGATCTTGTGAGAACTCACTCACTATCATGAGAACAGTATGGGGGAAACTGCCGCCGTGATTCAATTATCTCCACCTGGCCCTGCCCTTGACACGAGAGGTTATTACAATTCAAGGTGAGATTTGGGTGAGGACACAGAGCCAAACCATATCAATCCCTTTGCTGGCACTCAGCTGCCATCCTCAGCTGGCGATGCCCCTGCCTTGCAGGAAGTGCAGTGAAGTCCCTGCCAAGGTTGGAGTTCCTCTGAAGACCCCACAGCACTTCCACCTCACTCCATTTCTTGCCGTGTCTCTGCTTCTGTCTCTGTCAAATGGCTCATCACCCACTGCCTGGAGCTGGGCACCTGTTCTACTCCATCCCTCAGTATTTTGATTTTTTGCTAATTGTCACCTGCCAATGTTAATGTTGCTCAGTCCTGTGGACTGTGGAGATGTTCTGACTTCCCACTGGAGGCCTTATCATCTTTTGGAACTGTTCCTTCCACTGCCATGTTCTTTCCACTTTCCCCTAACAGAAGATAATCCTAATAATAGTTTTTTACACGTTAATTTTTGTAGCCTCATTTTCCGTTTCTACCTTCCCAGCAGACAACTGTTCTCTTTTGGTTTTGAGAAGCTCACACTCTCCTTAGACTCTCGCCCTCTTCAGGCTGTATGGGACTGATTAACACACTGCTCTCAGCTCTGTGCATCTAAAAATGCCTTGATTGTGGAATAATTGGCTCAAAACTAGTGTTCACTCAAGTGCCCAGTAATAGCTGGCTAATTTATATCAGCGGACCTTCAGATTATGTGATTCATGTCACAGTGGAGCCTCCTTGTATGAAATGTTCTCTAAAGACATTTCTTCACAGCCTTTCTTCGTGGCTTTTTGGCAAATGTTACTTGATAAAATATTTTTTCTTATATTATTACATATAGCAATATATTATATATTTCATATATATATATTTTTAAACAGGGTCTCACTCTGTCACTTAGGCTGGAGTGCATGATCTCGGCTCACAGCAACCTCTGCCTCCTAGGTTCAAGCGATTCTCCTACCTCAGCCTCCCGAGTAGCTGGGATTACAGGTAGACACCATGTCACCCGGCTAATTTTTGTATTTTTAGTGGAGAAGGGTTTACACCATGTTGGCCAGGCTGGTCCCAAACGCCTGACCTCAAGCGATCTGCCCACCTCGGCCTCCCAAGGTGCTGAGATTACAGACATGAGTCACCATGCCTGGCCTATTTCTTGTATTTTTTATGTAACTAACATTCATTTATTCCATATAAGTTGGGACATAATGGATAAGCAACTAGAACAAGAAAATCACTGATAAAAGTACCATCCCTGGATACTAAATCAGCATAGTTGGGTATATCTCTGTTTTGTGGGAATCTATGTGCCTGTTATATACCTGTGTGTACATACTAACTATAGAATATATATGGCACTGTACTGTGCCTATTGAATTTTTGTTTTTAAACTTTCATTCATTTTATTCATTTTTCCACATCACTAATTATGTAATTACTTCTACACTTAATTATTGAGTGGCTACTACGATATAGGCACTAAATTTTGGAAAACAATGTTGAACAAAATAGACATGAGTCCTGTTCCCTGGAACTTCCTGGCTAGTGAGTGAATTTGAAATGCCTCTTTATTCTGGACTAAATTCTTATTGAAACTGTTCCAACAGCGAATCAGCCTATTTTGACTCCAATAGCTTATTGCTTTAATTATTGGACATCTGTAATATGTTTTATGGAGAGGTTGTTTTAGGGTTGGCATCATTCTCAGATCTTTCACTTCATATGGTTCTGGGCTCTGCTCATATCTGATTAAGTGCCCATTCTTATCACAAAGTCAAGGTGTCAGTGGTACTACTGCTTCGAATTCAATTTTGTGTTCTTTAATTATGCCTATTTATTTATATTGTTCCCAATGCGGATTTTATCTTCCTAAATAAACTGACAACTTAACCCAGATACTGTACATTATCCAGTTGGCCTGTTGGTTAAACAGTTAGACAAGGAAGATGTATTTGTTTCCATTGTACTCTGTTTGTATATTCCAAAAGCTAGCGAATAATTACTGACTATTCAGCAATTATGCCACAGAAATAGATGTGTGTCCCTCTCCTTTCATGGAAACTTCTTGGTTTGTGGCAGACTCTCTACAGTAATGCAACAGAACCTCTCAGTGTTATCTTAGATTCTCTGTATGTAGCTCAACCCAAGCCAGTGTTTTCTTTTTTCTTTTCTTTTCTTTTCTTTTCTTTTCTTTTCTTTTATTTTTTTTGAGACAGTGTCTCACTTTGTCACCCAGGCTGGAGTGCAGTGGCATGATCTCATAATCTTGGCTCACTGCAGCCTCCGCCTCCCAGGTTCAAGCAATTCTCCTACCTCACACTCCCAAATAGATGGGATTACAAGTGCCCACCACCACACCTAACTAATTTTTGTATTTTTAGTGGAGACAAGGTTTCACCATGTTGGCCAGGCTGGTCTAGAACTCCTGATCTCAGGTGATCCGCCTGTCTTGGCCTCCCAAAGTGCTGGGATTATAGGTGTGAGCCATTGTGCCCAGACTCAAGCCAGTGTTTTCTAACACTTGTATAAAAAAGGCTTCCAATAATAACAGTATCTGAGGAGTAACTTTATGTTCTCAACATTTATTTTCTTCAATAAATAAATCTTTCTTTCACAGCAGTGGATGCTATTTGCCCATCTGAGCTTTAAAGAGTCCAAGCCATATTTACTTATTTATTCAACGGATTTTTTTGTGTGTTTATGATGTGTCAGGAAATGTTCTAAGTGCTGGGTATATGGCCGTGAATGTGACAGATTGTCCCTGGCTTCATCTTACTTACACTTTGAGGAAACAGACAATAAATAAATAAACAAGCAAGTTTACAGCTTGCTCAGGAAGGGCCAAGTTCTCTGAGGATGAGTGGAAGAGTGTGGGGAGTCGTAGAGCAAAAGGGATTAGGGAGGGCACCTCTGAGCACGTGATGTTGGACCAGGTATCCAAATACCTAAATACAGTGACTATGAGCCATAGTGATTCCATTTATTTTATTTTATTTTTATTTTGTTATATGTTTTTTAGGGACAGGGTCTCACTCTGTTGCCTAGGCTAGAGTGCCGTGGCGTGATCATGACTCACTACAGCCTCAACCTCCCAGGCTCAAGCAATCCTCCCACCTCAGCCTTTTGTGTAGCTGGGAATACAGGCGCACACCACCATGCCTGGCTAATTAAAAAAAAAAAAAAAAAAAAAATTGTAGAGACAGAGTTTCACTGTGTTGCCAGGGCTGGTTTCAAACTCCTGGGCTCAAGTGATCCTCCTGCCTTGGCCTCCCAAAGTGCTGGGATTACAAGTGTGAACCACTTCACCCAGCCTCATAGTGAATACATTTCTATCCTATTCCTGGTAAATGGCTTGTTATAAAGCTTTTGAACTAGAATAAAATGTGCAGGGGTACACTGTCTTGCACTGCAAATTTAAGGCCACTGCCAATTTTGGAATTCGTGAAATAACAGAAGGGACTTATTCAGTTTATGAAAAATGATCATCAGAGCTTGAACAACCCTTTAAACACATCAACTTTTTAAACCATAAAGATAGCACCACTTTCTCATTCATGCTAAAATCATTTGTCTCTGTTTAGTCATGCTACATATTTTGTTTTCTTCAAAGCTGCTCCAGGAGAGTTATTATTGACTACATTTTGCAAGTGACAAAACTGAGGGTCTGAGAAGTGAAGCAATTTGTTTAAAATCACTCAGCGAGCAGGTGGCAGAACCTGCATTTGAGTCTGCTTAACTTTGCAGCACATGCCTGGCCATCAATATCTACCTATCTCTGTATCTGGGTGATATGGTTTGGCTGTGCCTTCACCTAAACCTCATCTTGAATTGTAGCTCCCATAATTCCCACGTGTTGTGGGAGGGACCTGGTGGGAGATCTTTGAATCCTGGGGATAGTTTCCCCCATACTGTTCTCGTGGTAGTGAGTAAGTCTCATGAGATCTGATGGTTGTTTTAAGGAGAAACCCCTTTTGCTTGGTTCTCATTCTTTATTGCCTGCCTCCCTGTAAGACGTGTCTTTGCATCTCCTTTCCATTCTGGCCATGATTATGAGGCTTCCCCAGCCATGTGGAACTGTGAGTCCATTAAACCTCTTTCCTTTATAAATTACCCAGTCTTGGGTACATCTTTATTAGCAGTGTCAGTACAGACTAATACACTGGGTGATTAAATGTGTGTGTGTGTGTGTATACATGTTTGTGAAATATATATGTGTAGCCAATATATTTTTAAACACATGGTTACAACATTAAATTTGTGTAATCTTTTACATTGATTTTAGTCATTGTCACAGTTACTATATTAAATATTTTCTATTTTACTTCTAGCTTTCAAGTAATGAAAATACATCCTTTTTTCCTGTGGTGGTCTTTCTATCCTAGCAGTTTTTTTCCCCTCCCTATAGGCAATAAAATTGACTCATATAACCCTATCTTTTAAAAAATCTTTAATTCTGCTTAACCAGTTTTAAATATCACCAGAAATTTTCTGCTTAACTCTACCAAAATTATTTACTTTCTTTCTGTTTTTGCATATATTTCATCATCTTAATTTATAGCTCTGACACTCGTCTTATAGTTATTGCATTTCTAGTTTCTTCACTAAGGACCTGCTCCTTGGGAAATGCATTTTCAGAAATTACTGCATTTTCTGAACTTTGAAGATTACCCTACTCTATATAAGCACCATCATCCTTAAAATTTAATTCTGGAGTGTGTTGCTAAAATATTAAGTATGCAAAAAATTATATTCTTTTTGAAAACTATGTCAATAAACTATCCTTAGATGGAACCATAATAATGGCAGGCATATTCTGGCCAGTGATTTGTAGTTTTTAAATAAAACTCATGCATATACTGTCCTAGTTAAAGGAAAAATCAGAAAAGTCTATGAATCAAGACTAAATGCCTAAATCTGGTAGATGAAACAAATCAGCATGGAATTTAAAATAAATTAAAGAGAGTCTAACATAATAACTCTTATGCTTTTGTGTTATTTGGTACTGAATTGGTTGAGAAACTGGGAGTTTATTCTGGGGAAAACCTAAGTAGCTTATACCTAATTGACCAGTCACAGAATATTTTCATTTCAATGGTGCTTGTCATCAAGAGACTGCGTTTCAAATTGCTTTGTCACGTGTAAAGTACTATAAAGAGGGCCTTTTTTTTAGGCACATGCTTGGCCTATAATATGTGCCTGCCCTTGTTTGGAGTGTATAATAGATTTATATTCATTTTATGAGGAAATCTTCACCATCAATTGATCAAATCTGAAGTACATTTCCCGGGTGAAACTTAGCTTCACTCTTGAAATTTCACAGTGAAATGATGACTGCATGTGAAGATACTGGCTCCATCTTTGAGTTATTATTCATGGTAAATGCTGGGAGCTAAGAAGGGGCATAGTCCAAGGCTGACTCTAAACCATTGACTTACTCCAAACCATCAGGTGGAATTTCAGAAAATACCTTGTAGGCCAGGTGCAGTGGCTCTCACCTGTAATCTCAGCACTTTGGGAGGCTGAGGCGGGCGGATCACTTGAAGCCAGGAGTTCAAGAGTAGCCTGGCCAACATGGTGAAACACTGTCTCTACTAAAAAAAAATACAAAATTTGGCTGAGTGTGGTAGCACATGCTTGTAATCCTAGCTACTCGGGAGGCTGAGGCAGGAGAATCTCTTGAACCCAGGAGGTGGAGGTGGATGTTGCAGTGAGCCATTGATGGCTGTAATGGGCCATCTGGAGGGGCTATTGCCATCTCACTGGCTGCAGCAGGGAGGCGTGGCAAGGGCTGCATTCTCTATGGAGCCCACAAGAGCCCCATGCCTGCTGGGCACAGCTGCAGCTGCTTGAACTGTGACTGCAGACTCAGGAGTCCCTGCACTCTTGGGAGCCCTGGAAGGCCCCCTTTGCTCTTGCAGGCTCTGAAGTGCCTGCTCCCACTGCCTGGCTTCTCCCTGCTGTTGGCACCCTCTCCAGTCTTGGAGCAAAGTTGGGGCCAAGCCTGGGCACTGTCACAGCTCAGCCGGGTATGTGCATGTTTGGGTCGTGCTGACATGCCAACCCCTTTCTGCCTCAACCCCCTCTGGACTTTGGGCACCAATAAGCATGGGAAGGAAGCCAAGGGGGTGCTGAGGGCAGTTTGGTGCTGGCCTGAAGGTGCCCCTTGGCACAGACAGCCTAGGTGCTATGAACCACAGCAGAAGGCAGACAGGCTCCTGGGCAGAAGGGGGCAGGTCCCAGTGAGTCCCCACCTTCAGGACAGGGAGGGTCTAAAGGCTGGGGGCCAGGCTGCCAGTCCTATGGACTGGAGTAAGAACTTGTGTTGCCTTTTCTGGGCCCACTCATGGATGCCCATGGAGGAATCAGCACATACTTCCTTCCCCTCTGAAGCCATAAAAGCCCCAGGCTTAGCCAGAGCTGAGCAGACATTGGGATGACCAGCTGCAGAGAGGAGCTACCCACTCCTGGGCCTCCTCTCTGCTGAGACTCAAGCAGATATTGGGACAACCTGCCTGCAGAGAGGAGCCACCCATTCTAGGGCTTCCCTTCTGATGAGAGCTGCACAGACGATGGAGCAGTCAGCTGTAGAGAGGAGCTACCCTCTCTGTTGATAGCTGAACACTTGGGATTACTTGCCTAGCAGAGAGGAGCTACCTTCTCTGCTGGGAGCTGGACGCTTGTCAGGACACCCTGGCTGTGGAAAGGAGCTGCCCCCTGCAGGTTTCCTCTGAGCTGCTCAATAAACCTCCTCTTTGTCTTGGTCACCCTCCACTTGTCTGTGTACCTCATTCTTCCTGGTTGCTGGACAAGAACTCAGGACCCACTGGATGCCTGGGCTAAAAGAGCTGTAACACAAACAGGGCTGAGACATGCCCCTTGTTCGCCATGTTGCTGGCAAAGAGAAGGAAAGAAGAGCTGTGGTCCTTTGGGCAGCCCAGACCTGGGAGCTCCCTGAGCCAGGGTTGTGACTCTCTTTGGGGCCTTGCGGTTCCTGGCATCTCCAAGCTTCTAGGTGCCACCGTGTACCCCGGTGCCGGCTGTGGAAGCTGCTTGTGGTGCACCTGGTCTGGCTGCAGCCTTGCAGAGCCAGCACCCATGCCAGTACCTGGCGCTGTGCGCCCCACTGCAGCAGCTGGCATGTTTGACTGTGCACAGTGGCTGGACCCCACGCTTGCTCACACAACCCTGGCCATTTCACACCTGACTGGCCCTTGATAGGCCTGAGACCTAGGCCAGTAGCGTGCAGCCTGCCAAACTGAGTGGACAAAATGAGCCCAACGGACCCAAGTAAAACTTTGGCAAAGGCGCCGCTGGCCTCAAAGGTTTCCGGCCAGAAAAATTACACCCTGTAACACTGAGATTGCACCACTGCACTCCACTCCAGCCTGGGCGACAGAGTGAGACCTTGTCTCAAAAAAAAAAAAAAAAAAAAAAGAAAAAGAAAAATACCTTTTAAACTGTAATTACATGACTCTCTACATCTGTGTTCCTAGAAAGGGAAGGGAGCTGGTGTGCTGTTGTTCATCACCTGTCATCGTTCCACTCAGCTACCTTTTGGTCTCAGACACTTTTATATGGGTGTGTCCTTTAAAGACCCCTGACCCGACAGTGCAACCCACTGGCAACTCTGCATTGCTCATGATCCTTCACTGTTTTAAGTCTCACTTTCCAGATCTGGGAAGTGAAATTGCTCGCTTGACTATGTTGTAGAGAAAGCACTGGCTCTGGACGGGAGGACACAGCTTGGCATTGAGCTCTGCATAAATAGGATGTGGGGCACTGAAGTCTTTGGAATTCAATTTGTAGTTATAAAAATAGTACTTGAGGCTGAGCGCAGTGGCTCACACCTACAATCGCAGCACTTCGGGAGGCTGAGACAGGTGGATCACTCAAGTCCAAGAGTTTAAGACCAGTGTGAGCAACATGGTGAAACCTGTCTCTACCAAAAATACAAAAATTAGCCAGGCATAGTGGCGCTTACCTGTGGTCCCAGCTATTCGGGAGACTGAGTGGGAGGCAGGTTTGAGCCCGGGAAGTGGAGGTTGAAGTGAGCTGAGATAGTGCCACTGTATCCAGCCTGGGTGATGGAGCCAGACAGTGTCTAAAAACAAATTAAAAAAGGCACTTGGACTAGAAAATCATAACCGACTGCCTTTACGTCTTAAAATCTGTGCCAGGCACTAGTTGAGCACTTGACATATTTTTTATCTCATTTCAAATCTGTGAAGAAGGTGTTATTATTATTATATCTGTAATACAGTTGAGGAAATTAGGCACAGAGAGGTTAAGTAACCTAAATGAGGTCACGTAACCAGTGAGTATGCTAGGATTTGTACGTGAGAACTTGTGCTCTAACCATTAGTCCTGTTCTTAGCTGTTGCATGAACTCCCAGAATTATGAGAGTGATTCCAGATGTAAAATATTATGTTCATATTACACTTGTTTCTTCCAACAATTTACACAAAGTAGGCAGTACATGTATCATTTACCGCTAGTATAGATATGAAGAAACTAAGGCTTCATAAGAAAATTAAGCCTATAGAGGCCATGAACTTACATTAATAGTAAAGAGCAGATGGGACCTATTTTCATGGGGTTTATAATCAAGAGATTGCAAAAGGAAGACGAACATGTGATCGATATTATGGGTATCTTTAACAAGGTTCCCTAAAAGTTCTTTTCATTTGTCTGTATTTTTAAAACTCTGTAAAATAAAATATAGATCCTTCAGCTGTTGAATTTCAGATGCTAAATCAGAATACTATATTTTAGTCCCTTTGTAAATTATACATTTTCAGGGAGTATCTGCATCTTCAGAGATAATATTTAGTGACTTTCAACTGTCTATTTTCTTTGTTCGATAGTATAACTGCAATAACAAACTTACTGCCAAGGAGTGAGGCAGGTGTTGGGTTGAATAGAAGCATTCAGGGTGTAACCTAATAAATGTGTTAGTTACTTGATGTCTGCATTTTTTTCAATTTTAGAATAAAGAACTAAAAACCCAGGTAGCACTTTCATCTGAAACTCCTAGGACAAAGGTATCTAAGGCTGTCTCTACAAGGTAAGGTCTTTGTCTTCTTCCACCCTGTCTTCACAACCTATATTGAACATGTTTGACATTCAACCCACTGAAGAAAGGTTCCAGTATGTCACTACTTATGTAATCATTTGTTTACTGTCTGTCCCCCAGTTTCTATTCAGAACTGTGTTAATCTTGTTCATCATTTAATCCTCAAAGCCTAATGTAGAAATACTAAATAAATTAATGAACAAATTTAATTATCTCTTTTTTCTTCTTTGCCCCAAAACAAGCCCAATCTCAACTCCAACACCTAGGCATTACAGATCATCTCCTTTATTGTCTTTCCTCTTCTGTTGCTCTATTTTTATGCCATTGATGGACATTTTAATCTTTAATTGTTGGCATTTATTGAAATTGCTATGTTGTCAACTCTAATAAATTATTAATATAAATATCACCAGGGCAAGAATAGTTCTTTTTAATTTCCTGCATTGCTAAAGACAAGGTTCTTCAACAACTATCTAATAATGAATGATTTCAAGTGATGATGACGACCTATTAAAGAAATTGAAATGATGGTTGAAACCATCTAAGTCATTTTTTTAAGTTAAATTTTTGTTGTGGTTGTTGGCAGAATCAGAATCTGGGCTCAAATCTCATTTCCACAAACCCCATGAAATTATCATTTAAAAGAAAACATAGTTTCTAATTACATGTATCATTTAAAAGTGATTAAAACTTCCTCTTTTACCAGCTTTTGAATTTCCCAAGCTAGTTTCTCTTGGGAAGAATCTCATTTTCTAAAACTCTCTTCAGCCCAGTGCCAGAGGTGGAAAAAATCAGACCCACTGTGATTAGCATCAGTCTAGGAATTCACGAAGATTCTTCTCTCTCTTTAAAACTGTCTGAAACAGTATTTCATTTTGCTAATGATGTACGTAATTAGAGACTAGAGATGAAACTATTAGGATTCAAGTCCTTTAAAATCTTTTGGCCTACAGATGCTTGTTATAAGCTTTTTGGCCACTAGCCCTGCAACTTCTAGAAAAGAAAAGAAATGGAGCCCCAGAGGTTTCCCAGGAGGAGATGAAAGGCCTACATTTCACAAACAGGGAGAGTGGAGTCACTTCAATTGGGGAAGATGTGAAAGGTTTGGACTAGGAGGGCAAGCGTGACATTCCAAGGGAAGGAAGGATGGCTAATATTTTGCTCCCTTCCATCTGTACCATTCCCACTGGGGTGGTGAAGCACTATGGCCAATCATAGCTGCTTGGACCTGGAGGGAATGGGGCCAGAATGGAGCAGACAAAGAAACAGCTGGTTATCTTCATATGGTAACTACTCTAGTATTGAATGCTGGCACTCTGGCTGGTATATAGGGGTCATATTGTAGAGAATGACTTCTTTTGCCATCTCTTTAGCTACAGCTATTAATTAGCATTTAACTAATTAATAGTTAAAGGTTTACTGTTCTTTTTCTTCTCCCTGTGACTTGGGAAAGGCCAAATGGGGGAAATTTCCTAACTGCAGTGGTGAAACAAGACTGAATGGCCCCTTTGTTCTGTGATTTTGATAGAAATTCTTGTGTCAATGATATAAAGCAGCGGTCCCCGACCTTTTGGCATCAGGACCCAGTTTCATGGAAGACAGTTTTTCCATGGACCAGGGTGGAGAGGATGGTTTTGGGGTGACTCCAGTGCCTTACATTGATTTCTATTTTTATTACATTGTAATATATAATAAAATAATTATAAACTCACTATAATGTAGAATCAGTGGGAGCCCTGAGTTTGTTTTCCTGCAACTGGCTGGTCCTATCTGGGGGTGAGACAGATATTCAGGCATTAGATTCTCATAAGAAGTGTGCAACCTAGATCCATCACATGCACAGTTCACAATGGGGTTCGCGCACCTATGAGACTCTAATGCCATTGCTGATCTGACAGGAGGTGAGCTCAGGAGATAATGTGAGCGATAGGGAGTGGCTGTAAATACAGATGAAGCTTTGCTCTCTTGCCCACTGCTCACCTCCTGCTGTGTAGTCCTATGCCTAACAGGCCATAGAGTGGTACCAGTCCATGGCCCAGGGGCTGGGCACCCCTGATATAAAGGCAGGACTCACATTTGCAGAATAAAATATGGCCCATTGGTTGCTTGAAAAATGTAAGTGGTAGTTTAGTTTTGTAAATCTGGCTTTACAAATATACAATAGAATTAACTCTAGGGAGAGATTTGAGTATAAAGATAACTGTTAAGACTGAAATTAGAAAATTATGTACACATAAAACTTTAATCTTGGCAAATCTCTACACATTCTCTCAGGAAATACAAACAAACAAGGTTTTTCTTTTTTACTTGAGCATTAGAACATATAGATCCTTCCTTCCTTCTTCTTCCTTCCTTCCTTTCCTTCCTTCCCTTCCTTCCTTCCTTCCTTCCTTCCTTCCTTCCTCCCTTCCCTCCCCTCCCTTCCCTCCCCTTTTTTTCTTTCTTTCTCTCCCTTCCCTCCCCTCCCCTCCTTCCCTCTCCCTGCCCTTCCTTTCCCTTCCCCTCTTCCCAAGAAGTCCCTCCCCTCCCCTCCACCTCCTTTCATTGTCTCTCTCTCTCTCTCTCTCTCTCGTTTTTCTGTTTTGACAGGGCCTCACTCTGTGGCCCAGGCTGGAGTGGCAGTAGCCCAGTCATAGCTCACCTTAACCTCAAACTCCTGGGCTTAAGGGATTCGCTCACCTCAGCCTCCCCAGTAGCTAGGGCTACAGGCACACTGTCACACCTGGCTGTTTTCTTTTGTAGAGAACAGGGTCTTGCTATGCTGCCTAGGCTGGTCTTGAACTCCTGGGCTCAAGTGATCATCCCACCTCAGCCTCCCAAAGTGTTGGAGTTAACAGTCATGAGCCAGTGCATACAGCCTGATGTTTCTTGAGTGGTTTGCTCGAGAGGAGGAGCCATGTTGTTGAACAGCAATAATAAAATATGCATATGTATATATGTGTGTGCATGCATATATATGTGTACATATATATATATATATACACACACACACTCTTACAGTTTTAAATACTAGAATCACACAGTGAGGAAATAAATTCAGGCTATGCAAAATGCATTGAACTAAAACAGCCTGGGGAACAGTTGATTTGTGTTGTGTCATCTCCAACTCACTCTGGGGAATGTCTTCACCAGGTGGAATGGCAGATACAGGCTCTTCCTCTTTCCGGCTTCCCTCATGCTCCCTCATTCTTGTCCTGTTACATCCAGCAGAATTTGCATTTGCGTGCATTAAATGCTTTCACAATGCTATTCTACTGTGTATGCTGGGGAACTGATCAGAATTCATCTATTAATACATCTCTTAGAACAAAGCAGTTAGTTCAGATTTGATATTAATAGTATTGTGGTAGTTGAGTATGGTGGTCCAGCCATGATCACTAGAGTTTAACATTCTTCATTTTGATCATCATGTTGTCTTTTCTACAGTGAATCGAAGACCGAAGGTGTTTCCCCTTATTTAATGTTGATTAGGTTACGGAAATGAACTGGCTGGCTGAAGATCTGATTTAGAAAGACTGTGTGAGTCTTATTTATTCTCTGAAACACAGCACAAATTTCATGTTAAAATGGCACAATGCCATTATTTAAATGGAACTTATTATATACCAATGCCTTTGCAAGAAGATGACATTTCAGAAAATCAAACAAATATGTATTTAATGGATGGACTCTTCAAAACTTACCAAGCAGGTGAAGAAACAGGTGCCTTCCCATGATGGAAGACAGATTCTGCTTTAAATTAAAAAAATACAAATCTGAATCTTGTTTTCAGATTTTTTTCTATGGGGACTGTTTTAAGGTTGTCAACTCTGACTTTTGATNCCTCCTTTCATTGTCTCTCTCTCTCTCTCTCTCTCTCGTTTTTCTGTTTTGACAGGGCCTCACTCTGTGGCCCAGGCTGGAGTGGCAGTAGCCCAGTCATAGCTCACCTTAACCTCAAACTCCTGGGCTTAAGGGATTCGCTCACCTCAGCCTCCCCAGTAGCTAGGGCTACAGGCACACTGTCACACCTGGCTGTTTTCTTTTTGTAGAGAACAGGGTCTTGCTATGCTGCCTAGGCTGGTCTTGAACTCCTGGGCTCAAGTGATCATCCCACCTCAGCCTCCCAAAGTGTTGGAGTTAACAGTCATGAGCCAGTGCATACAGCCTGATGTTTCTTGAGTGGTTTGCTCGAGAGGAGGAGCCATGTTGTTGAACAGCAATAATAAAATATGCATATGTATATATGTGTGTGCATGCATATATATGTGTACATATATATATATATATACACACACACACTCTTACAGTTTTAAATACTAGAATCACACAGTGAGGAAATAAATTCAGGCTATGCAAAATGCATTGAACTAAAACAGCCTGGGGGAACAGTTGATTTGTGTTGTGTCATCTCCAACTCACTCTGGGGAATGTCTTCACCAGGTGGAATGGCAGATACAGGCTCTTCCTCTTTCCGGCTTCCCTCATGCTCCCTCATTCTTGTCCTGTTACATCCAGCAGAATTTGCATTTGCGTGCATTAAATGCTTTCACAATGCTATTCTACTGTGTATGCTGGGGAACTGATCAGAATTCATCTATTAATACATCTCTTAGAACAAAGCAGTTAGTTCAGATTTGATATTAATAGTATTGTGGTAGTTGAGTATGGTGGTCCAGCCATGATCACTAGAGTTTAACATTCTTCATTTTGATCATCATGTTGTCTTTTCTACAGTGAATCGAAGACCGAAGGTGTTTCCCCTTATTTAATGTTGATTAGGTTACGGAAATGAACTGGCTGGCTGAAGATCTGATTTAGAAAGACTGTGTGAGTCTTATTTATTCTCTGAAACACAGCACAAATTTCATGTTAAAATGGCACAATGCCATTATTTAAATGGAACTTATTATATACCAATGCCTTTGCAAGAAGATGACATTTCAGAAAATCAAACAAATATGTATTTAATGGATGGACTCTTCAAAACTTACCAAGCAGGTGAAGAAACAGGTGCCTTCCCATGATGGAAGACAGATTCTGCTTTAAATTAAAAAAATACAAATCTGAATCTTGTTTTCAGATTTTTTTCTATGGGGACTGTTTTAAGGTTGTCAACTCTGACTTTTTGATAGTATAAATAGAAGGAAGAGTATATATGTATGAATGAACATACATTTCCTGCATATATATGTATGAAGGGCATATATAAGAGTTTTTAAGAGTATGAATAGAAGGGAGAGTATATATGTATGAATGAACATACATTTCCTGCATATATATGTATGAAGGGCATATATATGTATGAATGAGCATACATATTTGAAAACTGACTTTTGAATGATAAGAAAAATCTTACAGTGACATGAGTTCATCTCCTGATCCATTGTTTCTTGGAGAATTATACTCAACTGAATTACGGGCAGGAGAAAGAGTGGATTCCTTTTAGCTAATTCCGCAACCCATATGCCCCTCTGAAGTTGAGAGTCATGGCTGCCTCACCACCCATCAGAGAATGACTATTCTTCGGTAGTTCTGGGATTAAAAATTGGTTTCTAGAGGTAACCTGTACACATAAAAACACAGGGATGCACATGGCGTCCTCTACCTTTGTGACTAACTTTCTTCTTGATATTTATTAATAGTATATAAATAAAGTATTGGAGGGGGTAGAAAAAAATGCTGTTAGCCCATACTTCCATGAAAACGTATTCATTATAGGCTCAAAGGAATAATGACTGCTGTCTGCAGCCAGAAAGAATCTGAATTCATGAATTGGAATGATATATCTCGTGTTTTTGTGAAAGTTTTCTTAAATTCTGATACATGCCTTCTTTGTAGGTGGAGTTTGTGATTGCAGTGAATAGACCAAATTCTGACTTGCAGAAATGCAGACATACAGTCAGGAAAGAACAAACTTCAATTAAATGTATAATGAGAGACCTTGGTCCCCCTAAAGGATGAATTTCCTTTAGGCCTTTGATCTTCCCCTCTAGTGTATAACTTTAAATATTTCCTCAGGAAAGATGCTGACGCTTTCATAGTGGAATGTGAAATATCAATATTGTCTATAAAATATTTGAAGATATATAAAAATGAGATGATATAATATATTTATAAATTTATCCAAGTACTGTAATCCTTGAATTGTTGTGTAACTGTATGTGAGTTTTATGCTTCATGGTATCTTTGGAAACATTTTTATTGCTTGCTTATTTTGAAGATATATTTATCTGTTAACATTTAGGGCATAGTTACCCTATGCCAGGAACAAGACTAAGCACTTTACTTGCATTAATTCCTTTTATCTTCCCCAAAACCCTCAGAAGCAGATCATATCATTTCTGTTTTACAGAGGAAGATACTGAGAGTGGTTGAGTAATTTGCCCAGCTGCTAACTGTGAAGCAAAAATTTGAGCCTTTTGACTTGGCTATTGATATTCATTCTACTTGCTCACATGGTGGTCTAAGAAATTTCCCAGCTATAGAAATCTCTCTGTTTTTGCCACTTCAATCAACATATAGCTTCCTGGATGTCTGCCTGTGTTATTTTGTGGATGACAGTAAGAAATAACAAATACTGATAAAATCAATATTTTGCTGAAATGAGTTGATCTTTCACCAGTTGGACTACCACTGTGAGAACTCAGTTGAGATAAACTTCCCTGCTAAAAATCTGTTTATCATACATTTATTATTTATGACTTTGTGTCACATTGAAGAATTTATTCGTGATACATTTTCAGGCACACTTGTAGGAAAATTAGGATCATGACTCCTGCTTTAAATATTTGCAGTGTAGTAAGAGAATCCGTCTTTTACTAGGAGACCAGATTCCTTTAATACCTCATTCATCATGCTGTATTGTAATAAATTTCAGATTTTGGAATGGGCTTATTTAACTGACCTAACAATCTTGATGATCTTAGAATAAGAAAAACTTATTCTAAGGTCAAAAGTGGAAAGACACTGCTGGTTTTTATTTTGATTTCACTATACTCGTTTTTGAACATGGAAATACAGTGGTGAAACCACCTATGCAAAAATGATAACAGTGAGAAAATTATGATGGTGAAAGAGATCTAACCTAATCATCTATCTTGCCTCCAAACTGCCCTTGGTCATTCCTGAGTGTGGGCCAAGCTAACTTTGGGAGAAATTTACTTTATAGGTTAAATTATAGTAGTCCTTCCCAAAACTAAATGATTCTCCTGCCTCAGCCTCCCGAGTAGCTGGGATTACAGGCACTCACCACCATGCCCAGCTAATTTTTGTATTGTTAGTAGAGATGGGGTTTTGCCATATTGGCCAGGTTGGTCTTGAACTTCTGGCCTCAGGTGATCCAACTGCCTTGGCCTCCCAAAGTGCTGGAATCATAGGCATGAGCCACCACACTCAGCCCGCTTCTGCACTTCTGATGACCAGATGGCCCCACCTGGACAAGCAACTCCTCTGTGGCTCCCACCCAAAAGTGGACTCAGTGCAGGAGAACCATTTTCTGCACTCCTATGATTGCGTCCCTGACTAGTCAGCATTTCCCATTCCCCCAAGCCCCCTGCCCACCAAACTATACTTGAAAAACACTAGCCTCTGAGTTTTCAGGGAGGCTGATTTGAGCCAGCTTGAGGTGCATTGAAGTCTTTCTCTATTGCAACCCCCCTGCTATGATAAATTATCTCTATGTAGGCAGAGGGCAAGATAAGCACACTGGGCGGTTACAGTGGAACATACTACAGATGAGACCTGTTCATAACATCTCCAGGCTCACTCTGGAAATCTTTGGATTTCCTGAGAATAAATAAGCCATTTCATAGACCCCCCCAAAGTCTGAATTCTTCAAATATAAATGTGTCTTTATAATACCATCAGCCTCATCATTTATGTGTCGCATATGGATTGTTTCCTATATCCACTATCATAAAATTATCATTTGAATTTTTTTTTTTTTTGAAAAAAAAAAGCACTTCTCAGTGAGAAAGCAAGATTACAAGGGGGAATAACATTTATTCAGCTAAAAGAGTACTCCACAGGAAATACGGGAAAACAAACGCTAGTTCAGTTTTATTCTAAATAAATGTACTTCTAATTGTACTCTTGAATTTATTGGATAACAAGGTCTGAGGTGGGTCTGAAATTCATACATGAAGTCAGGAAAAGAAAAGAAACTTAGTTCTACCATGATTACATATGTTGTTACAAATTATCATTATGAAATGTTTAAACAATTGCTGTAGTATATCTTTCAAATAATTGCTTATAATATGCCTTATCATAAAGAAAATTGATGCTACATTGTGTGAATTATTTGGTTTTATTTCTTTTTATATTAAAATTATGCATAAATAAATTAAGTAGTGTTTTGGGTTTTGTGGTGTTTTTTGTTTTTTGGGTTTTTTTGTTGCTGTTGCTGTTATTGTTGTTGTTTTGAGACAGAGTTTTGCTCTTGTTGACTAGGGTGGAGTGCAAAGGCGCAATCTTGGCTCACTGCAACCTCCACCACCTAGGTTTAAGAGATTCTTCTGCCTCACCTTCCAAAGTTGCTGGGATTACAGGCGCCCGCTAACCATGCCCAGCTAATGTTTTTGTATTTTTAGTAGAGATGGGGGTTTTGCCATGTTGGCCAGGCTAGTCTCGAACTCCTGACCTCGTTGATACACCCGCCTCAGCCTCCTAAAGTGCTGGGATTACAGGCGTGAGCCCCTGGCGCCAGACCAGTAGTTTTTATTTGATTGTTTATGACAATATTATCCATAGCGTATGTATTGTTTTGGTCAGTCAACAGATTTTTAAATAGCTTCCTGAATTTTCTGCTGCTTTTCCTTGGATACAAATTGACAATAAAATAAATCTACTAAGCTTTTACTCTAAATTTGTAAAAGAGTTATAAAATTAAGAGGAACACACACACACACACAGCTTCTCAAATTCATTCATGTTTCTTTACTTTGAACATCTCTACCTCTCTTCTGACCTGCAAATAAATACAGAATCCTTGTCAATATCCAAGTAGTTACTCTATCCACCCAGAACTGAAAAGTCCCCCAACTAATATTCCAATCATTATAACTTCCTTCTTGTCTCCCTTCCTTCCTATTTTTTGGTGGAAAATATTAAGGAGGCAGTAAAGATTTACGTAATAATATTAATGGATTTATTATTAAAGTAGATACTACTCCATGACATGCTATCCCAAAACATGGCACTGTGGCATTTGAGAAAACAGCAGAAGCAGGAAGGCAACTCTTACTTTCCGTCCTTCTCCCTTGAAGCAGGTCATAAAATCTAGCAAGAGTTTATTTTTTAAACTTTCCCCTATATGACCCTCATTCAAGAGGTGTCCTCCTTATACTCACAGGAAAGGAATATCCTTATCTCAGAAGACACAGGGACACAGAGAAGAATCTGAACCAACAGGGCTTGCTAATTTCCCCCAACTTTGTTAACATTAGCTCATACTCCTTTTCTCCAATATACTTCTTCACAACTATCCACATATTCATCAAAACTAGCATTAAAAAATAGACAGCTTTACCCATCTCTTCAGGTCTTATGCTCTCCTATGCTACATACAACTTATATTAAAGAAATGTGTATATTAGTCTCTTATTAATCTATATTTTATTATAGGGGCTTCAGCCATGAACCTAAGATGAGAAAGAAATATATTTCTTTTCCCCTACACACAAAAAAGTGTTTAAAGTTGTGGTAGAATTATGGAAAATTTGGATTTATCCTAGGCATGTAAGGTTGGTTTATCATTAGAAAATCAACTAATGTAATTCACCATATACACATAATAAAGGGAGAGTAATTATATGATAATTTTAGTACATGAAAAAATCACTTTACAAAATTCAGCACCTTTTCATGATAAAAACATTAAGCAAACTGGGAATCATAGAAAACCTCATCATTTCTGATAACGAGCATTTATGAAAAGCTTTCAGTTAATATAATTAATGGTGAAAGACTAATGCTTTCCCTACTGATAGTGGAAAAAAGGCAAGGATGCCTGCTTTTTTTTTTACCACTTGTCTTAAACATTGTACTGCAGGTCCTAGTCATTGGAATATGGCAAGAAAAACAAAAGAAATAAAATGAAAAGAAAAATAAAAGAAATAAAATGAAAAGAAAATAGGAAGAAGAAAAAGAAATGAAAGGAAAGAAAGAAAGAAAGAGAAAGAAAGAAAGAAAGAAAGAAAGGAAGAAAGAAAGAAAGAAAGAGAAGAAAGAGAAAGAAAGAAAAGAAAAAGGAAAGAAAAGAAAGAGAAAGAAGAAAGAAAGAGAAAGAAAGAAAGAAGGAAGGAAGGAAGGAAGGAAGGAAGGAAGGAAGGAAGGAAGGAAGGAAGGAAGGAAGGGGCATACAGATTGGAAAGGAAAAAGTAAAACTATCTACTTTTTGCATTTCATATAATTATTGATATAGAGAACTCTAATGAAACTACAAAACTACCAGATACTGTATACTTGAACTTTGCTAAGGGTATAGTTCTTAAATATTTTCACCCCACCCCCCACACACAAAAGGTAACTATGTGAAGTGATAGATATGCTTATTAGCTTGATTATACTAATCATTTCACAATGTTTACGTATATCAAAATGTTACATATCCTAAATATATATAATTTTAATTTGTTAATTATATCTCAATAAAGCCGGGGGAAAAACTGGAAAAAATGAAGTTAACAAGGTCACAGAGTACAAGATTAACATAAAAGGATCAACATATTAGCAGTTGTTGAAAAGATAGACATATCAATGGTTGGAAAAAAGAATCCATAAGTAGGTCCATCTAGATGATTGATTGATTTTTGAGAAACATGTTACGGCTATCCAATGGAGGAAGGAAAGTCTTCCCAATGGTGCCAGAAATACTGGAAATGTCTGCATTTGGTGGGGGGAACAAATAAACATTGATCCTTACTGAATACCATACACAATAATTAACCTGAAATGGGCAACATTCCTAGATGTAAAGCTAAAACTACAAAATTTCTAGGATAAAACCTAGTAGATTATCTTTGCAATATTAAGGCAGGCAAGATTCTAAAATAGCACACAAAGAACATGAGCCATAAAAGAAAAATAAATTATAAATTGAATTTTATTAAAATTCATCTCTTTTGTTTTTTGAAAGATACCACTAGAGAAACAAAAAGCAAGCCATAGAATTAGAGAAAATACAACATAGTAGGGTTTGAATCCTGAATACATAAAGACTCTTAAAACATAAATATGATAATACAATAAAAATGGGCAAAAATGATTGAACCATTGCTTTACAAAACAAGATATACAAATGACAAATACACACCTGAAAAATGCTTAATACATTAGCTGTATTAATACAGTCAAATGCAAACTAAAACCACTAAGAGTTACCGCATTAGTGGTGTCTAACACTCTAACCCATTAGAACAACTAACATTAAAAGGACTTGCCCTTACTGAGGATGTGGAAAAACTGGACTTTTCATTTAGTACAAGTGGAAATGCAAAAGTAGTACAACCACTTGGAAAACAGGCTGTTTCTTAAAATTTAAATATGAACTTGCCATTTGAGCTAGTGACTCAATTCCTCATTATTTTGCCCAAGGGAAACAAAAGATTCTTTCCACGGAAAGAATTGTATGTGAATTTTTGTAGCACTTTATTTGTGAGAGCCTCAAACTAAAAACAAATGTCCATTAACAGATAAATAGATAAACAAAATGTGGTACACTTATATATTAGAATATAACTCAACAATATACAAGGACCAAATCACAAATATATACAGTAGATAAATCTCAAATCCTTACGTTAACTGAAAGAAACTGGAGAGAAAAAGAAGACATGCTATACAATATCATAATGACAGACAGCAAATTAGTAGAGTTGACCTTGAACAACACGGCATTCAACTGCAAGGGTCCACTTACATGCAAACGTTCTTCTGCCTCTGTCACCCCTGAGACGACAAGACCAACCCTCTCTTCCTCCTCTTCCTCAGTCTATTCAGTGTGAAGACAAAGGTGAAGACCTTTATGATGATTCGCTTTCACGTAATGAATAGTAAGTGTATCTTCTCTTCCTTAGGATTGTCTTAATAACATTTTCTTTTCTCTAGCTTACTTTATTGTAAGAATATAGTATATAATACATATACCAAATATGTGTTAATCGAATGTTTGTGTTATCAGTGAGGCTTCTGGTCAACAGCAGACTATTAGTAGTTAAGTTTTGGGGGAATCAGAAGTTATATGCCAATTTTTGTCTTCCTGGTTAGGGAATGGTCTGTGCTTGCAACTCCCACATTTTTCAAAGATCCCGGGGACAGGAGTAGAAGGAGGAAGAGACTACAAAAGGGCACAGGGAAACATTGGAGGCCATAGCAATGCTCAGGGTCTTCCAAATGGTGATGTTTTTCATGGGAACATTCCATGGCAACAGTCATTACATTATACAGTTTAAATATGTGCTATGTATTGTATATAATATTTGTTTCAATAAAGTAGTAAAAGACATAAGCACTGTTATTCTACAATCCACCCAATCAGGTTCTCTGGCAGGATTCACTCATTTTTCTTTCAACGAATATTTATTGATCACATCCTATTTGCCAGGCACTGTTCTAGATGCCAGGGCTACAGTAGTGGGCAGTTTGGGGGTGGGGTAGACAGGGAGAGGCAGGGAAGAAAGAAAAAGTCTTTGCCTTCATGGGAATATATTCTAGTGAGGAGGGACAGATAATATAGTCAGAGGTGTCTGAAGAATTGAAGAAAAATAAAGCTGAGCCTACGAATAGGGAGTTTTAGGGATGACAGTGTGGTTGCAATTTTAAATTGGGTGATAATTTAACAAATGTTAACTATAGATTTGCAATTTAAATAGGAGAGTAAGACTCAATATCATGTAAATCCTTACCTATGCAATATATTTTGTCATATTTCCTTTGTGTAAATCATTCCTTTTATTTGATTAGTAAGTTATCCTTCCAGTTCTTTGAATGCTGAGCAGTGATTAGCGAACAAGGTTTTGGAATCTGTATCTCAATCAGGGCCCTCCTGGGTCTAGTTTCCCCAATATACTGAGAAAGCCCATGTTCTTTGCAAAATGCATTGAAAGAAAAACTGCGCCTAGATGGTTCAGTTAAGTGGTCTTGCTTTGATCTCCCCTCTTGGCTAGGGAAATACCTCTGGAAGTAAGGGGAGGAGAAAGGGCCCAAGGTTGCTCAGAGTGGGAGTACTCATAATTCAACTTTCTAAACAGCACAGCTCCAAATCACCCCTTCTGATTCACTTTCTCATGAGAGTGAACGAGCTCCTGATGTAACTTTCTCAGGGGTATCAATCGAACAGATGAAGTTCTCTCTTGTAATCTTGCTGGTTTTAATTTTTATCCTTTTGGTAATGGACAGTCTTTTGTCTTTCTCAGAGAAATAGTCCAAAACTATGATAATTGCAAAAGTCAGATTACCATCACAAAACACTGAGTACCTATAATATAGCTTTAGTTAAATCTTAATTAGTGTATAGGCTTCCTAAGCTGTAATGCAAGTCACCTAAATGAGTTTCTAAGAGAACAGCCATGCTCACACTATTATGGCTATTCTTTCCTCACAAGTAGCAATCCATATTAGAAATGAAATTCTCCTTGGCATAGAGAACTGTGAATAATACACCTTATATATGGCTTTAAAAACAGAAATTCTATTCTATTACAGTGAATGTCCAGCAGCTCTATTTTTTTAATCTTTCCTTAACATGGGGCATGCTATGACTTTTTAAAAATTCTATAAAACCATTAAGAAAAATGAGTTCCCAGTTACTTATCCTGAATTATTTAAGATGAACCCAGTGGGCAAAATATTCTGCCCGTGAGAAACAGCACTATTGCTACTGGGGAATAAAGTTGAGAGAATAGTGTCAAGGATTTATTTGCCTGCAGTAGGAGAACTGTTTATCTTTAAATTAAGAACTCATCATTATCTTGGCAAAGCCGATATAAGTGACATATGGAGGGAGATCTACTCTGGGAACAAGTCAGCCTTTGCAAATGAACATTGTAAAGGAAGCTGTACAGTTGTGGTCTGGAGTTGGCCTTGAACGCCATCTTTCACCAGTGTGCCACTAAGGTAGACACCACCACCCGCTCAGCATTTTCTTATGGAGAAGAAATAGGTTATATTACGTGGAAGTGTTTATGTACTAGGGAACACTTCAACATGTTAACTGCTAAGTTTAATAACTGTTTCCTTCAAAATTATTTTAAAAATTCACTTGCAAACCCAGTCTTTAAATAATTAATGAAAAATTTGAAGAGATAAGTAAAATCGCTTTGCTAAGTCCAAATCACTTATTTCCTAGTTCTGAATGGAATCGATTTTTAACGTGATACAAGTTCCAGGCACTGTTCTAGATGCCAGGGCTACAGTAGTGGGCAGTTTGGGGTGGGGTAGACAGGGAGAGGCAGGGAAGAAAGAAAAAGTCTTTACCTTCATGGGAATATATTCTAGTGAGGAGAGACAGATAATATAGTCAGAGGTGTCTGAAGGATTGAAGAAAAATAAAACATTGGTTTAATGTTTCCCACTCACCATACACTCAACTTCAGCACAGAAATAAAGTTGCTTTACGTACAGAAAATAATTGATAAAAATGCATTTTTTTATTTGAAAAGTGTGCAGAAACAATCACTGAATACAGTTCTCAACCATAATATTCAAACCCAGACAACACAAAAATCATTGGATGCTGTGATTTCTGAAGCCACTAGAACTTTGGTACAACAAAATAATGACCTAACAGTGTGCATCAGGAACCACAGTCTATTAAGGGGCATATAGAATAAAAACTCCATGTTTATAGTTTTAAGTTACATTCATAGCACTAGACAAAACAGATCTGTGTAGGAGACAGACAAAATAATCAAACGTGCTTAGCCTAAAAATAAGGATAATATTACTTGAAGGTAAACTGTTGGGATACAATGAAGCACTTCAGTGTTATATTAGAACAATGTCTACTTTTAACACACTAAAGCAGGATAATTTATTTTTTAAAAAATAATTTCAGATACAATCAGTATCTCTTACAAGGCTATGGACACAGAAGCCCTATTTGTACATGGAAGATTTTGACCAAGCTGTAATATACTACCTAGAATTCATTGGTTTCCTTGAAATAAATATAAGATGACGTACGTATTTTGTCAGTAATGAGATGTATTAAACATTTTCAATCAAATACAATGACTTCAAGTTGCCTGCCCATTTTTAGTTTTTAATACTTCTACTGTAAGAAAATTAATGTGTTTTCCTTGCTATGATACCTCTTTTCACATCAAGCAGTTTAAATTATAACTGTGGCTTTTTATTAGATTTTAGTTTGTGAATAGTGTCTATTTATGAAATGGAACATAATTTACAAACCACTTTCTTATACATATCTCGTTTGAGCCTGACATGAACTCTGTGAGGCACATATAAACACATACAGGGTTTATAAGTCCTATATGAGGATAAATCACTAAGCTATTTAATGACCTACTCATGGTTCCCAAGTTGTTCTTTCTGGCCACTTTCGTTTCTACAACACTAGGTGTTTTCGCAAAGAGCATTTGAAAACAAAATCACCTGGAAAAAGAATAAAGATAAGCATATGTTATTACTTTTCTAGGAACAGAAACTATTTTAATATGCCAACAGACATAAAGACAGAAGCCACTGATTAAATAAGGGATCCACTAAGTTAAGGTCAGACATGCTTGCTTCTACAGAATTTGCTAATAATCCTTGTAGACAAAGTCAGCTGAGGGATGTTAGCCATTACTTCCACAGCCTGCTGGAAAAGAACCAGGAAACCCACTCTGTGAAAAGATGATTTATTTGTATATTATTTTTTCTGAAAAGATGACAAAATAGTTCCACTATTCTGGCACTAATGTTTTTGCTTTTGTGTTAGTGATATTCTCTCTATATAGGAAATGAGAAAACATCTCAACCATGGACTGTTGATACAAAGAACTCTGCAGGAGAACGTCTTTGTGATGGTACTCCTTGAAAAACTAATCAAGCTCTTTATGAAAATATCATAAATCTAATTTATAGAAAAATTAGATTTATATGCAATAAACAAAATATCTCTAAGTGTCGCACATTTTATGCCAATAACGAAATGTTTTTTGTTCAGATATTTTTACTAGTTTAGTTCTAAGGGCATAAACCTCTACTTGGTAGAAAAAAATGGACACATATTTGCTATGGATCTGGTTACAAAAAAAAAAACTATCTGTTACTAGGTCTTTTTTTATTCGGACTCACAATCAACCTTCTCAAAATCGACCTTTGAAGTATGACCTTCTCCAGGTTCTGCTGTATTCAAGGGCACAATTTAAACAACTTTTAACTCTAATTATCTTTATAGTTCCTGCATGACAATGTCATTGTAGTTGGGTCTCCACCCAGAAATTCTAAGGCAACAAATTTATAAAATTCTCTATATATCCAACCAAAATTTGTATCAGTTCTACTTTATGAGACAAGCAGCTTCATGGATTTATAAAGCATTGAAACGACACTCATCCCAAATAATAGCCTATATCCATTTTCATGTGTAAGAGCTCAGCACTTTCCCCAGAAATAAGCTGACATCACCTTGGTTAAAGATCCAGAAGAAAATATAGCTTATGGTGAATTCTTAGACAACTTTTGCAAACATAGACAGCATCTTGGCATCTTAAAAAATGATAAAGCTTTCTCTAAAATATTCAAATACACTAGACTTCTTTTAATATCTTAAAGCTTGTTAGTAGAGAGGAAAAAACAACTCTTCTATCACTTTGGAAAATACCAGCTCTCAGATCTTCTTTATAAACAATTGTTATATATCTTAGGAAACCAGAGGCTTGGAATATTATTTCTTTATAATTGAGTTTTAGATTATAAATCCAAAATCTTTTACGAATGAAGATTTTTTCCCTCAAATGCTTGGTGTAATATTCAATAAGGAAAGAATTATGCGCCCTTTTTTAAATGAAGAGAGATGCAGAACAATGAACAACCTGTTTCATGAACACAAGGTTATATACTATGCTTAACTAACCATTGCACCAGTTGCACAGTACTGCTTCTCTTTCTAACTGCTGCACTCACTCCACTGGTGAACAGATAGACAGGCTTCATCAAATTTGTTGATTCCCACTGTACTCAATTTACAGCTTAAAGAACATCATATTGTGGCTATTAAATTATTTTTAATGTAGTCATGTCTTTCTCTATGGTCAAGTGTCTCTTTCTTACAAAGGGGACAAGAAAGGGCTGATTAAAATTCTTGCCTGGTTCATCTACCTGTACAGGTTGGCAAAGAACAATTTATAGTAGGAGGATGACAAAGACACCTATCTGGTTAAAAATAACAGATAAAATGTTTACTTTAGAAATGGCTGGTTTTGAATATTTTGCAGGGCAATAGCTGATAATACGAAAATAATAGTAAATTGGGAAAGTGGTAACTCGCAAGAGTTTTAAAACTCTTACGGAGAGACCCACATGCTCAACTCTTGACATTAAGTATTTTCTCTGCCAATCCTTGATTTCTTACCATCATCAGACCAAGACAAACATTATGTTCTCTGGATTATTTTTGATAAATTTTTCAAAGGATCTTTCTTTTGCTACCCTGAAAGGTAACCTTGTACCTAATCACAGCTAAGAGTCTCAGGTAATGCCAACTTCATAAGAAGTAAGTGAGGAGACCAAGAGAAGGTGGTCAAACTCTCCAGATTCCAATAAATTCCTTGCATCCCTTGCTGATAATATCAGAAGACCTTTAGCTGTGTTAGTGTCTCTGTGAGGGTTTCCTATGATATAACATTATAGGAAATGAGCTATGTGGTTGGAGGCAAATTTGGTCATAGAGGTATCTGAGGCACTGAGTTAGAGCAATGTAAACATCAAACCAGTATAAATACTCCGGAAATGGTTTCTATATCAGAAAGGAGCTTCATGTACATTTTCAACATTTCTCCTAAATATAGTATGTTTTACTAAAGCATTGGGAGATATTTAGTAACAGGACATATCTTAGCTAAAAATACATGCTGTTGTGGGGTAAGTTAGGGGATTTGGAAATCTTTAAAGTAGTCTGTATACTTTATGGCACCAGATCAATTTGAAATTGTAAAATGAATTATACAGAACTATTAATCCTGAAATAATGAGAGAAGGAATTTCTAATAATGATTACATAGAATCTGGAGTCAGGTGTCAAACTTTATGGATAAATTTTTTTTTAGATCAAGCATTTATTTATAAGTAGAACAATATTTTAAATCAATTTTGTCACTTCTCATTCCTTTTGAAATTATTACCCAATAATTGTTATTTTTACAGGAATACCCCTGTAATTATAGGTATCATCAGACTCTGCTTCATGCTACAGCTATCAAATAATGATCTTAAAACAGACCCTGAAAAAACACTCATTAAATAACTGACAGTGACAGAATCTTGGCATAAGTAAATCAATCATATAACTGAAAATGAATAGAAACAAAAAGACATATCAAAACAGAATACTTTTAGAGTTTTATAAAGGCTTCACATTCCTGATTAAGGAAATGCAGGGGACGATACAATTTGAATCCAAAAAAAAAATTGATATAATGACCACAAAAGTTCACCAAAATTTGCCACAGCAGTGGCAATATAACTTGTTCCTGCTCACTTTCCTCCCAGAAGAAACATCTTAAATGTTAGCTTACAGTTTTCTATCTTCATGGCACAGGCACTGAGATAATGAAGAGCATCCCAGAGGAAACAACATGGGAGGGAATACCCAGCCACAATCCATCTTAGAACCTGTTGCAATGCTGCAGAAATCAGAGGAGCTGCCCAATTAATGCTGAGAATTTCATCGGGGACTAACAGCATGAAAGCTTTCAAATTATTAATATTTTGATTCATGGCACATTTATGGGTCTAAGCAATCCTAAGAACATTATAAAGAGACATTTCCTTGGATCTGTCTGTGTTTCTGAAACTGATTCAATACCAGATAGAAGTTGGTAGAGGGAAGCTGAATGATGGAATGGGATTTTTAGGGTCTTTAATGTGTATAACTTCACAAAAAATGCGCACAGAGTATGAAAAAAGTAGGTTTGATGGGAAAAAATTTATAGGACAAGGAAACAGCCGGTCAAAAAATCGTATGCTCATAATTTAAAAAATGAAAAGATATTGTCTTTCTTATTGGTAAAATTGACTGAAATAATATTTTGATAGGAATGGCTTGTGTTTATCAGAAACTAAGATCAAAAATTAATGTAATGTTAGTTTAGACACAAGGACAGAATAGGCCAATGAAAATGATTTTGTTATTATTTTTTAGAAAGAAAAGGAAGCTTTACATTTAAAAAAAATACTGGCCAGTTTTTTGGTGAGATAAGATATAGGTCCTTCCTCACTCAACCCCCCAAATACAGCTCAACTATAGGTGTTTTGCCTTTGGCAAAATAAAATCTATTGTAATATAGAATGAGGTATTATCAATTTTTATGTGATTAATGACATGAAAATTCAGAGTGACCATAGAATTGATCCATAACTGTTCCAAAGTTACTGATCAACAAAGTAACACACCTGCAATTCTGCAGCTAATTCAAAGTCAGGAATGGGTGGGATTTGGAGGGAAGAAATATGATTTAGAGTTTCCAGTGCTTTTGTAAACTAAAAGGAAACCTGCAATAATTGTCACTTTTTGTTTCATATCACCATCATATTTTATCTAAAAAAAAGTTTTCCTTGACTGCATTTTAAAAGAGATTTAATAAACCATAACTGTTAATTTCTCCCTGTGACTATTTTATCACCATGTGCTAAGAAAAAACGAAATGTGAAGCTGAACACCAAACCGATTTCTAAAATTTTGTTTGAATTGGAAACCTCTGGAGTTCTCTGAATACCAGCTGATAATGTCAGCTTCTAATTGGCTTGAGTAAAATTTGGCTAAGTAACCCTTCCAGACATCTCTAACAGATACATTGAATTTCAGCTGTACAAATGCCAATTTCTCGTACTTTCATTTTTTTTCCCAGGGTATTTGTCTTGTACTTTGTCATTTACAGTCCTGTTCTTGTCAATGTGCTATATATTAAAAATATAAAGATGGCATTATGACACTATCTCCTGCATTTTAGCAGAAGTGTGACATTTACCTATTTGTAACTTTATCAGTAATCTATTCATTCTAGTACAGCTTATTGGGTGTACATAGTATGTCATTCTTAATTAGCCAAATAGAATTCTTCATTGTGTATCCATTTTTAGTTAGTACGTTTTCCCCAGTGCAAATCTAAAAGTATACATCTGATTCAATATAAGAAGTAAATCCAACCTTTTAGAAATTCTTGTTTCTGTGGTCTCCCTTTAGTAGCCCACCCTTTTCTCCAATGTGACAGGTAGCTTGTTCTGATTTAAAACTCACTGATATTTCTTCTTCTATGTTGTCTTATATACTCATTTTCTCTATAAGAAAAACAAATTGAGTATGCATGATGATGAGATCACATTTGGGAAATCTTTGATCTTGTTTGAAAGGGTCTCGGGGATAACTAATCAATTCTTTCGAACACTGTTGACTATTCTGGTTTCTTAAAATAGATTTTCTGGCAGAAAAAGAAAGACATGCCATTGTGCATGGTTTACTCAACGACAATTGTGTGGTTTGTCGTTGTTTATAAAAGTAATATTTTGGTGGGGTTTTTGATGTTCAGTTTCTATTTAGAGTCTAGCAGACACATTTCTTCTCTGGTGGCTTTTCCCCATCCAACTTTCCAGAATTTCCACCATTGACAGTATCGGGGATTTGTGTCTTCTCCACACACTGTTCCATTCGCTTCATGATTAAGTCCAAAAGGGTTTCTACAGCTTTCTCCACATTCTGTCCAGTTGCCGCACTTGTTTCAAAATATGGTATGCTAGCATAGAAAGGGTGACAAATATTTTTGAGAGAAAGAAATCAGAACAGATACAGCGAGATTTACAAGTGAATCACACATGCAAAAACGGCTGGCTGAGAGATTGTGAAATAATTATGGTTTTGCTGGCTAAGTTGGAAAGCATCCTTGTTTTTTCCTCAGTGAGTAAAAATTGGTGAGCTGCTCTTTAGTATGATAATAACCAGTTTTATGGGCAAGGAAATTGACACAAGAGGTAGTCAGGAAGTTGAAGCCAAGGCATTATCACTGCTTAAAAAAATTAGGAGGGGAAAAATACCCCCTGATCAATAAAACTACTGACCAACATTACTATTAAAATACTGCTTCCCTTCCACTCAATTATCTGGAAATGTGCTTTAAAAATAGGTATGCATTGAATAAGGATATTCATGTGAATACAGTCAATGTTTATTTGGATTTAAAAGTTGCAAGAAGACATGTAAATTGTACAGCTTTCAGAGAGAATTCTTCCATAAAAAATTGGCAGATATGATAAAGCTACTTTAAATTTAAAAAATAATGACAGATTCTGCCACGGAAGTCAATTTACAATTACATGGGGTGCTGTTTCTGTTTTTTTTTTTTTTTTTTAAGCTGCCATTCAAGCTCAGCTGGGATAAAGACCACATTTTCATGCCCATGTCAGGGATTATTCCTTAGAGTCTTACATCTATTGATTGCGAGGCAGAAGAATACAGTGTTTAAGAGCATGAGCTTTGATCTCAGACTGCCTGGATTGAGTTTAAGCTCTGCCTCTGCATTAACTCACTGCATGGGGTGGCCTTCCATCAGTTACTTAATCTCTCTGTGACTCAATTCTTTTTTTTTTTTTTTTTTTTTTTTTTTTTTTTTTTT
>NW_016814421.1:157489-186407 GCF_001698545.2 Rhinopithecus bieti | reverse complement strand
GGGAGAAAGGGAGGGAGGGGTGGGGAGGGGAGGGAAGGGCAGGTCAGGGAAGGAAGTGAATAGTAAGAAAAAAAGGAAAAAAATATAAGAAACCTGTCAAGCTGTGTTTTCAAGGTTACAGAGGCTGCTCTAATGTCTATCATAAGGCAAGCTATGTGCTACCTTGCCGAGACTAGAGGAAGAAGATAAAGAAAGGCTTACTCTGTAACACCAATCACTTGGGTGTTAAAATTAAAGTGTTATTAGGCATGACAATTAATTATCTTAAATCCCAGCAATATCCTTCTGGAGATGTTTAAAAACAAGGGAGACTCTCATCTGCCTTGAAAAAGGATAAACAAATCATTCTCTGAAAGAATTTAATAAGCTTATTATCTCCTTGTCTCCTCAGAATCTAATGCTACCACCAAAATTTGGGTAAGGAAATACAGTATTAAATGGAAATAAAGGACAGATCCTAAGATAAACATTCATTTGGAGAGGCAATTATGAAAGTCAGAATTTGTTTCCCCATTGATTACAAGGTTATTGAACCCACACTGAGAGTGGTTCTATATAATTATTATATAGAATAGTGAATTATATACAAAATATATTATCAATTTTGCATAATATGTAGTGATAAGAAATTTATCTATTTTGAGCATCTACTGTGTGCCAGGCACTCACCCAGGTGTGGCATATTGCATTGAAATAAAATGGAAAAGTCTGCACTTTCATAAGAGCTTACATTCTAGTGGTAGAAAGCATCAAAAACACAAGTAAGCCAAAAATACATCACATCATGTCAGGTGATGGCTGGGACTGAATGAACTCTAAAACGTGTTGAGGGGATATAGAGTGATGAGTACTATTTCTGATGGGGTGGTCAGTCAAGAGACAAATAAGGTTTGGGTAAAACTTGGAGTGTAGAAATGGTATGGTTTGGATCCATGTCTCATGTTGAAATGTAATCCCCATTGTTCGAGGTGGGGCCTAGTGGGAGGCAACTGGATCGTTGGGGAGGATTTCTCATAAATGGTCTAGCACCATCCCCTGGTGCTGTTCTCATGATAGTGAGTTCTCATTAGGTCTGGTTATTTAGAAGTGTGTGGCACATCCCCTTTTGCTCACTTGGTGCTCCTGCCATGTCAGATGTGCCTGCTTCCCCTTCAGCTTCCATCATGATTGTAAGTTTCCTGAGGCTTCCCCAGAAGCCAAGTAGATGCCAGCAACATGCTTCCCATACAGCCTGCAGAACTGTAAGCCAGTTCAACCTCTTTTCTTTATAAATTACCCTGTCTCAGGAATTTCTTTACAGCAAGGCAAGAATGAACTAACACAAAAAGTAAACCAAAAAATACATAACACATTATCAGGTGATGGCCATGAGTTATAAAGTGTGTTGAGGTGATACAGAGTGATGAGTACTATTTTTAGATGGTGTGGTCAGTCAAGAAATAAATAAGGTTTGGCCAGAACTTGAAGGGAATGAAGCAACTAGCACAGGGCTGTAAATGGGAGAAGAGGAAACAAGATAAAGAGAATAGCAAGCTTTTCATATTGGGAATAGCATGGGAGCCAGTTTGGCTGAAGTCTAGTGAGCTTGGCCCAAGTAAGAGGGAACTAGAGAGGAAGCCCAGACATCATCACAGTGACCTTGCAGGTAAGTGAAGGACTCTGGATTTTATTCAGGGTAAGATGGAAAGTTACAGAAGGACTTTGAGCAGGAGAAAAACATGATCTAGTTTTTAAAAAATACAACTCTAGCTACAGATGGCCCAGACAAATCTGGAAATAAGAGCAGCCCCATAGGACGACTCAGCTGTCCTGCTACTTGTATATCCTGCTAGGATCAAAATTCTTATTTGCAATAAAAAGTGCAAATGAAATATGCCCTTTATTACTACATCAAGTAAAACATAAAGGAAAATTCCAATACTTCTCTCCCGTGTTGATGTATGTCAATATGACTTTAGTAATTTATTAGGCAACATTTCAATTTGTATTATATTGAAGTTTCCACGGAGGCTGGAGATTTGTCTTTACACGGTTTTCTCACATTTGAACCATTTTTTAAAAGTAAAATTCCCAAGCAAGCTGACCAACCAACACACTGTGCTGTGCCTCACCTTATCATTATGCGACTGGTCTGCTCTGGTTTCATGCCTAATTAACCCACTAGTGTTTAACACACCTTAAGTGCCAGTGTCCTCTCAGAAAATACTGCCGATTTTCCCTGTGATTTCTCCAGGTCAAATATAGTAGCTCACTTAGGTTTAAGAAGTCCTTCAAGATTTACTGGAAAGTGGAATTAATGGCCTTTCAATGACAATAATAAAGATCTTAAATACAAGTGGTGATAAAGCAACATAGACTTCCTCTAAAAATATTGAAGGAAAATACAATTCCAAGCTACCTAGGGTGGTCCACATAAAGGCCACCACTTTGAAGGTGATGCAGTGACACAGGCAATACGTGACTTTGAAAGTTCATCTGTGGTACCCAATCTGGCTTCATTTTGCAAGACCAACAAGCACCTAGGGTAGTTGGGTCCCAAAGCGGCCAATGCACATTACTCAGTCCCACTTACTCATCCAGTTTCTGACGTTTAAGAAGCTCTGTTGACTGGTGAGGTCAAACATTAATAAGAAGCCCATGGCATCTCTGAAAAATGCAGTGGTGAGACTCCGGAACCTGCCGAGGAAACACAGTGGGTAGTTCTGAAAGTTAGTCCACATGACTTTGACAACAACACAAACAACAGTTTCCCTTTCAGGCATGAATTCTCCGTGGCTGGCCCTTATGGAATATCCTAGGGAAATGGGAATGTGGGCAGAGAGACTGCTGAAGAACGAAGGGAGAAGATTTGGTTGTACATTTTTTTTTTTAAGACCACTTCCTGGCTTTCTGATCTCATAGCACTTTAAACACACAGTTTGTAACATTCAATCACGGATTTGCTTACACAGCTTCTTGGAATCTTTTTGGCTCATGGGCATTTTGCGGTCCACAATTAAAATGTAAAGCACTTTAGAGTGGGGACTTTAACTTATACTTTCCATCTTTCTTGTCTGTGCCCAGAAGAAAGCTTGGCACACAGTAGCCTGAAAATGAATGCCTGTGATGATATGAAGGAAACCGCAACTTGTTAGCTACAGGAACTGGAATTCTTTTGTAAGGAAAAATATTGACGACAAAACTCTTTTTAAAAAGCACTGTTTGGGGATAAAACTGAGCTTCAGGTTGGCATCTAGGATTCACGAGGAAAAGGAAGATGATTGAGGGACTGAGTGGAGGTCAGCACAGAAAAGAGACATAGTCTTTGAGGAAAGGAAGAAAGAACTCTCATTTCTAATCAGGATTTTGGACAATTTGCTCTTTCGTGTGCAATGCAGTTTTTCCCTGCCTGGTCAGCTTTCCATGCCCCCACCCCCGACCCCAGTCACCACCAACCATCTTTAGTGAAGTTAAAGATGTGCTGAGATTCACTTCAATACGAGCAATGGGCAAAACCAGAGACCACATACAGGGACCAGCGAAGGTTCTGAATTTGGCAATGGGTTTTTAGAAAGGCACACAACTTTGAACTAGAGATATGCTTCCTATCCTAAATGTTCTTCTAATTTTTGGTCTCCTATTTTAGCTAATTTGTAGATCCTTTGTGTTGGTTTCCTCCGAAGTCTACTCTTGACCCCTCTCACTCTATATACATTGACTGGAAAATCTTATCCCCTTCCCTGGCTCACTTGTAGCCTGTATGTTGAGAAGCCCAAAATTAGAGATCTAGAGGTTTCCTGCCTTTCACATTAGATGCCTAATTACTTGTTGGATACTTCCACCTGGAGGAAACTCAGGCACCTCCAACTTCATACATCCAAAACCAAACTGGCCACTCTTCCTTATTTCTTTTTCCATTTATACATCACCATCCTTCTGGTTGCCACGATCCCTTCCTCCTTCACCTGATGTCTACAGTTAACACGTATCTTTTGACCTGCTCATTTCTGTCCATCTACTCTACCACTGCTCTACTTCCAAACCCATTCTATCTCACCTGGACAACTTCAACAGCTTTCTCATTAGGCTTCCTGTGTCCAGTTTTGTTTGGGACCCTACTCCTATCACCATTCCATTTCTTCCCATAGATTATATCAATGCTCTACTAATGACATTTTTAATGATTAGACATCACTCGTAAGCTAATGTACAAACTCCTTACAAAGCTGGCAAGGTTCTGTAGGAAGTGATCTTTGTTCATCTATCCAGCTTCATCCCTTTGACTACCCACAGACATGCTGATCTTTTAGTTCTTAGAAAGTTCACTCTGCTCTCCTGGGCTTTCACACATGCTGGTCTTTCTGTGGGTTACCTTGTCTTGGTGCTTCCTTTTCTTCCTACCACTTCGTTGAGCCTGGATTGTAATCACTCATACATTGTGCATGAGTACATACATAATGGTATCAGAAGAAATATCACTTTCCCAAGGGGCCTTCCCAACACTGCATGTGAGCTATGCACTCCTCCTGGTGGGCCTGCCTATGTCTTTGTTTTCCTGTTACTTTCCTAAGGCTCCATTGCAATTGTTTATTTATCCAAATTCTATCCTAGACTGTAAGCTCCAACGGTAAGGGAGCGGTGTTTCTAACTTGCTATCCATCATATTTTCATGGCTCAGAACATGGTATTTGCTCACTAAATATTTGTGAAGTTAAACAGTGCAAGAGAAAGAAAGAAACAGTAAAATATATGCAATTATTAAATATGTAAATGACTGCAACAGAGAATGATACTTTTCATACGAAAAGATGGGAGAAGAGATATTTTCACTGCTATTTATTTTCAAAGTAGGATTTGTTTGTAGGGCATCATCATGATCTAAAAATGTAGAGCAGAAATACCAAAAAAATTTATTCAGTTTTTTCTTGTGGATTTGTTTCTACCATTCCTTGGAATCCCACAGAGATTATAGTGCATTGATTGAATAGTTATCCCTCTTTGGAGACTAGCTGTACCCACAAAATTGTCTCCTACTTGACCATAATTGTGTCATGCCCGGAAAACTGCTCTTTGTTCTCTCCTTAAGTGTGTGTGTCTCATTTGAGGACAAGACTTTGTGTTATTTCCTCTCATTGCCCAGAGTGTATGACAAAGTTACTGAAAAACATGCTTGCCATGGTGATCTGATTGGGGCAAACAATTTCTCCTCCATAGCAGCATGGATAGGACATGCTTGTTTCAGAGGAGTAACAGACATCCTGCTCTATTCTGTCCAGTATCTTTGATATCCCCCATTTCCCCCACGAGGAGACAAGTAATTCATTTCCAGCCTCCCCCACCCATCTCATTCTGTCTATTGAGTCAGCAGGGTGGAGGAACCAGTGAAACCATGTTCCAAAAAGTTAAAGAAACCAATGATGAACAGGAATTGAGTTTGCAGGATGGCAGATAAAGAAGGAAGTAACTTGCTGAAACACTGAAACTTCCTCTGCTTATGAGATAAGTGAACTGGCTGAAATCGACTGGAACTGATATGGCCGACTGGAATCTATACAGAACAAGCTTGCTAATATCACAGCCTGAATTTCTACCACATGTTTCATACTAACGCCCCTTGAATTTCCACATGTGACCCCTGAGATAGAATGCAGAGATAAGTGCCCATGTCCAGGGACTTTCCAGCCCTCCCCTTTCCTTCCACGAATCACCTGTTAATCTCAGAACCCACCCCTTCCCAAACCTTTTCTAATAAAAATACTCTTCAAAAGACAGAACAAAAGACAGATTTGAGCTTGACCCTCCTGTCTCCCTGCAAGTCGGTTTGCAATAAAACCTTTCCTTTTCTCAAAATCCAGTATCATAATATTGGCTTCCAGCACGTTGAATGATGACCCCCTTTTGCTCCAGAACACTAGGATCACAGAAGAAACAGACCCCAAAGCCACATTATCACTCTTCCCCCTCACTGGGAATGAAGTCTGTACCCTGTATCCTTTAAGTTTCCATAAGGGCCATGCGTTTTCTCTTCCTTCCCATGATGTGACTTCTATCAATACCCATTATCTTACATGGATTGCACAGCTAGATGTCCTTAGGCACGGGGCTGAGGTGTGAGGCTTTGTTTATCTTGCTTAGCTACACCTTATATATACACAGAATGCAAAATTCTCAAGGGATGAATAACCCAAGTGTTCCGAAGGCTGCCCTGAGTATTCCCCATTTCCCCCCTAGAGCAGCTGCCTTCAGGGGACAGACAGAGAAGGCTGCCATCATGCAAGGCTGACATATTGTGTGCGAGGACATATGGGAACCACATTTTCTCATATTACTTCAAAAATGAATTAAAGTGCTCTATAAAACATACATCTTTGTGACAACAAAACTGACATATGAACAGAGATTCTTGTGAGGAATGGCTTCAGAGGAACCAGCAGTGTTGAAGGGTGTGTGTAAATGGAATTCACAGTCAAAAAAGCTAACAGAGAGGGCCCAGCACCTCTCCTGGCGTTTACACTCACTGAAAGCGAGAACGCTTTGGATTCATTTCAAAGACGGAAGTGTTTACAAGCATAAGCATTCTAAGACATACGATGCAGGATTTGGAGGTATGTGCCTTCTAAATATCCTCTCTGCCAATTTTTTGCCACTTTTAATTTAATCTAATATTGAAAAGATTCATTAACTTGGGGTCTTTTGCACTTTGAAATCTTGGATCTTTTCTTTTCTTTTTTCATCTGACAATGGAATAGTACCTCCAGCTCTAAGGAATTAACACTACCATGTATTAGCTTGGACACTGTACCAGAGACAATGCTGAAAAGCCAGGCAAGATCTCCACACCTGTAAAGATGACAATTTTGTTGGGGTGAGAAGGCTCCAAGTGAATCAGTGAACAACAGTTAAAGACAGAAATAGAATGTTCACTTTATGACAAGGTGGCATATAATTATTTTAGACCTTAAGGGTGAAATAACTGGTGTCTGCAGTAGTTCAGAGGAAAAGTGAGTTTGTTTCAGCTGGGATGTTCAGACAGGCTTCATAGAGGGGAGGAAATATGAGCTGGGCCTGGTACAAGGAGAGGATCAGAAAAAGTGGGAAAAGAGTAAAATATTCTAGCTGGAGGGCAATTGTTTATGATCAAAGTCTGAAAGGACAAAGCCAGTCGCACAATACGGGACAAAGAGGCTTTGATGAAATAACAGAAAGAGACAAGGAAGATCTTAACACCCTTTCTTCAACTCCCTCTTCAAGTAGCACTTATAATGGCGTTAATTTCCCATCTTCATTCAACTAAATCCAGAGAACCTTTTTTTCTTCTAAAAAGTGCAAAGACAGTGCAGAGCAAGAATCTTCAGAGAGATTTTGAAAGTCTGATTTTGAAATTCGTACCAACTGCACATGGCTACTGTGATTAATTAATTACAAATCATTTATTTTTATTTCTGGATACAAATGTCTATTTTGAAACCAGGAGAAGAGTTGCATATTATTTCTTTTTCAAATTCACATACAGCATTCATTTTAAAGTAAGTTTTTCTAAGCTATGTGTAGCTACAAATAAAGCAATTTACTATTACCGCTCTTGTCCCGCAGTGTCCCAAAGCTGAAGATGCACTTTAAATGCTTTCCCTGAAGATCCATTTGGTCCTTGTGCATTATAAACCTGAAAGATACAATGTTCATTAGTTGAGGTTGCTTTGGATTTTGTCAATACTCAAATTCTCTGGGTTCACTCAGCATGTTTTTTCTCAATTACTATAATCAAAGTTCATAGTGCAGAATAAATATTTGCTCTATATTTTTTTTCCAGAATTATCACATGTACTCTCACTTGTAAATGTCAAGTGCAAGTATGATTTTCAGCACAGTTTAGGCATATTGCAAACTTAAATTAGACACCTTCTGTCATTTCCTCATGAGGCAGCAAACATCAGATTTAGGACCCAAGTTCTAGGTTCAAACACAAACTCTTCATTTAACCTCTTTGAGTCTTATTTTCTAATCTCTAAATTGAGATCCATAACCCCTTCCTGATTTACAGAGTTACTTCAAACTGCAAACTTCAGTGAAATCACAGATGTTAAAGCATTTTTTTAAAAACAGTAAAGTGCTTTACAAATACCCAAATATCTTTTACTGTCAAATGGACTTTCAAAATGACTTAGCCATGAAACATGCAGAGGATTTCTCAATAAGTTGACACAGGACATTTCAAGCCTTTCTTCACTAGTCATTTAGTCAAAGGCTCATTTTAGGAAAGTTTAATTTTTTAAAAAATTCTGGTCTTTTTATTGTTTAAGCAAAGCCTAAAATACTTAATATTTACTCAGTTTCCTTAAGTATAGTTTAGTGAATATGTTTTAAAGGGAAATTTCTGCAAGGACATACACCCAGACACTGGAAAGGAGAGAAGGCAGGAAAACCCTGAATGGGTTGTCAGGGAGTTTGCTAAGCCTACACAACCATGTATTGACTTTCAGATCAGGTCCAGCACAATATAAGAAACCATGATTCAACTTCCCAGGCAATGGCTTCCAATTACCATTTCTTTTGTTTTCTTTCCCAATTCTCAAGGAATGAGTAGATTTGTGACATCAGCTGGAAGCCACAGCCATCTTGGCAATCAAGGATACCCAGGGTGGCAGTAAATCTGGCTGAGCTTCTGTGCCTATGCTACACATCTCACATGTCACAATATCCTTATTCCTGTCAATAGCGTCTAGCATAGGAGAAGGAAGTGGTTGTGATTCTCACTTAAACTCTCTTATCTTGGAAAATAGCATGATTGGTGTCTCACATTCTGTTCATAAGAAGCCAGTGATTGATGGCTGAGTCTACACATAAATAAAAATGCAGCAAGAACTTAGAAAAAGCTCATGTTCCAGATATTTGCCAATCATACTTTTAACTTATTTCTTAAGAGTGGGGAAATGATCACTTGCTCTTATTGAGGACTTCAACTCAGATCAGAGTTAATGTTTTTAGATTCTAATAATTCAAGTTTTGAAAGATTTCTTAAGAATTTGTAGAAAACACACTATACAAATCAGTAAAATATTGATTTGGATTTCCTTGTATACTTTGGGAGACAAGAGAGTGCCATTTAATACTTTTCTAGGAAAATGTTATTTATATTTGAAAAGTAGTAAATAATAGTCTAAAATAAATTAAAATGACAGGTTATTAATCTCATGTGACAAAAGAGACTCCAGTGCAATAAACATAGCTTCTTGATTCTTATTTTATATAGGGGGATGAGTGACAAGGTTAGCAGTACCATTAAAACTCACCACACGTTTTCCCGAAAGTCTATTCCTACTGTAGTGATGAATTTGGGATTGAATTTATTGTCTGTGTATCTATAAAGAAATGTTGTCTTCCCCACCCCTGAATCTCCGAGGGCCAGGAGTTTGATCAGATAATCATAGTCTCCATCGGTCATAGTGATGGTCTTGGTCGGTCTGTATAGGAGAGGGAAAACAAGTATGTTTTGATTAAAGTTGATTTTCCTTTGCTTTATATCAAAATACAACATAAATTTAATTTTCAGGGTTAAAAAGTCAAATACTTCTATTCTGCCATATTCAAAATTAACTTGATCAAAGCAGCTTTAGGGGTGAAGGCACATCTAGTATTTTACTCAGTACAAATCTTTTTACATCATATCACTTCATATGGAAAATATGCAAAATATCAGTTGCCACAGTGTATTAGTCTGTTCTCATGCTGCTGTAAAGAACTGCCTGAGACTGGTAGTTTATAAAGGAAAGAGGTTTGACTCACAGTTCAACATGGCTGGGGAGGCCTCAAGAAACTTACAATCATGGCAGAAGGAGTCTCTTCACAGGGTAGCAGGAGAGAGAATGAGAGCTGAGCAAAGGGCGAAGCCCCTTATAAAACCATCAGATCTTGTGAGATTTCACTATCATGAAAACAACATGAGCAGCATAAGGGTAACTGCCCCCAGAATTAAATTACCTCCCACTGGGTCCCTCCCATGAAACATGGGGATTATGGTAACTACAATTCAAGATGACATTTGGGTAGGGACACAGCCAAACCATATCACACAGCAATAGTAGAACTTAAAGTAAAAAGTCATAGACTTGTGTTTTAAAACCAGTGCATTTGGGATTAGGAGGATGGTATTAGGAAGAGGAGAGAGTCACAGGGAACTGAAAACCCAGTTCAAGATGATGCAGATATCCTACAGAGAGACATCACTTATAGACAGATAATGGAAGAAAAAAGCAGAGGGATATGTTTTGCATCTATCCATGCAGGACGAGCCTTCTATATAATTTGTATACAAATTATTACTTTTTAATTTAAAACATTTAACAACTGACATGACAAGCTTTAATCCTGTACTGGTAACACCGAGAATACTAGGACATGTATTTGAATGACACAATTACCTACTTGGTGAATTCTCCACTCTTGAGTTGGGCAAAATAATTTACTGCTCAGTACAACTTCCTGAATCATGGGCTATATTAATAGAAATGGGTCATATCTCATGTGAAGGAAGGCCTATGCAGATTTTTCTAGAATGCAAAGGTTCAGTATTATGTGAGAGGGAGGAAGACTTCCCCACTCCTGAAGATCCAGAAAACACCGTATTCTTTAAGCATTCTGGGACAATTAAAATTAAATTTCAACAACGGCCTATTCTATGGACATGATATGGTTAGGCTTTGTGTCCCCACCCAAATCTCATCCTGAATTGTAATCCCCATAATCCCCACATGTCAAGGGAGAGGCCAGGTGGAGGTAATTGAATCATGGGGGTAGTTTCCCCATGCTGTTCTCATGATAGTGAGTGAGTTCTCACAAGATCTGACGGCTTTATAAGGGGCTCTTCCCACTTTCACTATCTCTCTCTCTCCTGCTGCCTTGTGAAGAAGATGCCTAGCTTTCTCCTCACCTTCCGCCATGATTGTAAGTTTCCTGAGGACTCCCCAGCCACGCTGAACTGTTAGTCAATTAAACCTCTTTCCTTTATAAATTACCTAGTCTTGGGCAGTTCTTTACAGCAGTATGAAAATGGACTAATACAGACATATCTAAAATTACTAGATAATTCTAATAAATTTTTATGTGTAAAAAAAATTGGTACATGTGCATGTACAAAAAATTAAAACAATTTTTTTTGTTTTTATATTGTTACCTATCAAAACTGAAAACTTTTATGTCTTTGGGTAAATAATGATGAAGAATAGAATGAGGTATTCATCAAATAATCCAGTATCATTATATCATTTGGAATATTTGCATTGCTTTACATTATACTCTATTATGAATGTATGTTTCTTTCGTGAATTAATGCTTTTTGAGGTAGGATGTTTTTAAATTTGCAAATTCATACTTTTGCTCTAAAGCTTTCCTGCCGTATAACACACTTTCTTCACTAGTAGAGCTCTCTGGATGGATTTTTGCTGACCATCGGTGTTCTCTTAAAAAAAAAAAAAAAAAAAGATCTAGACAAAGAATAATCATTTCTTAGTAAGAGATCCATAGCACCCATCAAGACCAGTTTTCCTTAATAAAAGGATACATGTCTCAATTATTGCCATGAAGGATACACATGTCTCAATTATTCCAATATAGACATTGGAAAATGTCTATATTGTGTGACTGAATAGAATTGACTGGCATCGACCTTCCCTGGCTTAGGTGATCCTCCCAACTCAACCTTCCTGGTAGCTGGGACTACAAACACATGCCTCCAAACCTGGTTATTTTTGTGTGTATTTTTTGTATAAATGGGGTTTCACCATGTTGCCCAGGCTGGTTTCAAACTCCTGGGCTCAAGTAATCCACCCTCTTCAGTTTCCCGAAGTGCTGGGAAGACATGAGCCACCACACCCAGCCTGGTAAAATATTTTACCAGGACTGTATCATTGAATATGTTGCTGCTCTTATTCTTACTTGCTGCTCTTGGTCAACCCAAATGGGTAGCTAGAGGAGTTTTCTGCTGAAGTGGTATGATTTGCCCCCACACTTAAGGTCTGTTATCACCATCACTCTACCTTTTTCCCTCTTCCTCTAAACTTGCTCATGTAAAACTATTTTGGAGGGTGATAATGTTTGTCATTTCACCAGTAGAACTGGATGAAACTGTTAATTTTCAGAAAAAAGACAGTGCTTAAATTTATTCTAAGATATTAGTAACTAAAGCCAAATTCTTCCCTAGGCAAAAGCCTTAATTTTTTGAGCAGAGTTTTGGGGTGGGGGTGTGAAATTGAAGACACTAGATTCTGTGGCTCCCTGAAAAAATGAAAAGAATGGAGTCAATAAGACACATCTACATACTTTATAATTTTGCTTAAAGTTAACTGTTTTTTTTTTTTTTTGGCAAATGTGTGTGTATGCATGCTTGACAGTCTCAAGAAACGCTAAGTCATGAGCAAATCTAGTTAAATGTCTTCAATACATAGTGTTAGGCCCAAAGATGAAAATTTTAAAAATGGAAGTTCTAGTCTAGCTTCTGACAAGGTATGAATTTACTTAAAATTGAAATAAGGATGTGAGAAAATACAATGTAATTTTGCAAGATAGAATGATTAATTGATAAATGAGTCAAATCCTGATTGTGTTTTCAATTCAAACAAAACAGTGTCTTCATGGACTGCAGTGATCCAAGAAGACTGCAGAGGAAGGAAAATTTGCATTTAACCTTATAGCTGGAGGGGAATTAGACATGAGGAGAGGAGATACAGGACCATGGCATGAGAGATTACTTCCCACTTGTAGAATGAGAATACTACCACTTGCCAACTGCATGACCTATCATGTTTTCCTGATTGGCAGGCAGACTGTTCTCTGTTGTTTGCACATAAACCTGCCTGGGGCAGTACTGGTGCCACCTCCTAGTCAAAGTCTAATCCAGAGTGAACAATCTAGGCTAACACAAATCAGTTCCACTGTGGCCCACACTGCCTCTTTGCTATAAGTGGGTGCTGGACACTTTGTGACATTTAACACAAATTCCACCTGAAATGAATGCAAAGCTTGGCACTGTGGAAAATCTTTATTTTTCCATAGGCTATTTGACATATTAAGCTAGGTATGAGATAGTTCACTTCTAAGCTTCTTTCAAAAATGAATTTTACTTCTTGTTTTTTATATCACTACTCTCCTCTCTCTCTATGTCTACCTCTCTCAACACACACACACACACAGACACACACACAGTATTTGGCTCAGCTCCTCTTTTTATTATTATGTGATTTTTTTGAATCCTAAAATCATATAGCCTCAACATTCTATTGTTGGTTGTTTGCATGGCAAATACACTATAAAAAAAAGTCTTGGCCAACTTTCCTAGAACTGGGCTAAAAAAATGATGTGGGAAGGATCAAAAGGCTGACAAATTTAACCTTTTGTTTATTCCTGCACAGTGGCTGATGGTCTTGCTGGTTCTTGGTTCTGTGGATATAAAAGGGAAGAAAAGGTCAGAAGACTACAGTGTTTCAGGAAATGCATCTCACTCAGTCCTTATCGTGGTGTCACAAGCTGTACCACAAGAACCAGGAGGACTTTTAGATATAGAGGAGCACTTCATGGGAAGGCGAGGGGCTAAAAAGAGTAGGGAAAAGAACTGAAATGTATCGCACCCATGAGGCTCTGTTTAATGAATAATTGTAAAGGTAAAAAGGAGCCCAAGTAATCAGGCGGTGTAGCCCCTCAATTTTTGGATGAGAAGTCACATGCAGAGAAGGAAAATCCAAGATTATTATTATAATTTGAAATACAAAGTGTGTTAGATAGAAACAAGGTAGGAATATTTTTATTTTATAAGGAAAGGGAATTTTATCCTGGATATACGCAGAAACAGAATTTCCATAGCTAGAATATCTCAAACGAAGTTGCCCATGGATTCACTCTTCCCCTCTCTACCTCTCAGCTTCCCCTATTTTTGTTTAATGTAAGTTCCATTAGCACAGAAACTTGATCTCTTTTGTCTACTGCTGAATTCACAGAGCTCAGCTCAGTGGCTGTCATATAGAAGGAGCTCAACACATATTTGTTGAGTGTATAAATTTATTTAAGCTATCTGCAGCCATGCAAATGTCATGATTAATGAAATTAATCTCATGAGCCATTTGTGGAAGAGGTATGCATCCGAGTGCAAGGACTTGGATTCTCCCTTCTTATCAGTGAGGTGAGTGTTTAGATTAAAGGATCACTGTAGTGCTTTCCAGGTCTGGCTTCCTGAGCTCATTTTTGTTTTCTTTTCTTTTCTCTTCCTTCCTTTCTTTCTTTCTCTCTCTCTCTCTCTCTCTCTCTCTCTCTTTCCTTCCTTCCTTCCTTCCTTCCTTCCTTCCTTCCTTCCTTCCTTCCGTCCGTCCGTCCTTCCTTCCTTCCTTCCTTCCTTCCTTCCTTCCTTCCTTCCTTCCTTCCTTCCTTCCTTTTTTTTGTTAGACGGAGTTTCATTCTTGTTGCCCAGGCTGGAGTGCAGTGGGGGCATGTCGGCTCACCGCAACCTCCGTCTCCCGGGTTCAAGCGATTCTCCTGTCTCAGCCTCCTCAGTAGCTGGGATTACAGGCATGTACCACCACGCCCAGCTAATTTTGTATTTTTAGTAGAGACGGGGTTTCTCCATGTTAGTCAGGCTGGTCTTGAACTCCTGACCTCAGGCGATCTGCCTGCCTCGGCCTCCCAAAGTGCTGGGATTACAGGCATGAGCCACTGCACCTGGCCCCTGAGCTCATTTTTCTCTTAAGTTGCACAAGAGTACAAAACCTTCTCAAAATAGAATATTTATATCTTCAGAGGAATAGTTTCAAACAACATGAGAAAAGGCAAAGCACAGAGAAACTGCATTCAAAAGTGAAATTTGTGCTGGCAGAGAACACATAAAGCTGTTAATTGAATAGGTCAGGGCTCAGAGAACTGGGATCCTCCGTATAAGCATCAATTTGCCACCTAACATACCCTCATTACTACCTCTTATTTGCATGGCATTTTGCATGGCTCTGAGGATATACTCCTTGCTCGCCAGTGAGGAGCTTGGCAAATGCTACAGTTAGGTATTGATGGCTACTCCACATTTGGAATTACCCAAACAAACTTTGGTGCTCTTCGCCAGTGTACTGGATAATAATCTCAAGAATGCCTTGACAAGCTATGAACCTGTGACTTTAACGTATTAAATTAACAGAAACCAACTAAATTTTTTTTTTTTTTTGAGACAGAGTCTCACTCTGTCGCCCAGGCTGGAGTGCAGTGGCCCAGACAAGGCTCACTGCAGGCTCCGCCTCCCAGGTTCACCCCATTCTCCTGCCTCAGCCTCCCAAGTAGCTGGGACTACAGGTGCCCGCCACCACACTCGGCTAATTTTTTGTATTTTCAGGGGAGACAGGATTTCACTGTGTTAGCCAGAATAGTCTCTATCTCCTGACCTCGTGATCCGCCCACCTTCACAACTTAAATATTCTTAAGGCACTTCGGAAAGCTCAAAATAGTAGGCAGATAAGGTATCAGCGATATTTCTTTGCATTCCGTGTACAAAGTGTCAGTAAAATAAAGCTGTCAAGCACAAGATATTAATTGACTATGAAATACTCGTTCCCGTAACCACATTTATGCCCTGAAGGTTAGAATTAAACTATGGGTGGCTAAAGTACTCTAAGTACTAAGTCAGGTAGACCTTCTGACTACCAGGAGAACAGAAGGCATGTTTCTGAGGGAAGGGGAAGTTTCTTTAGTGTATTTTCTTTTGTTCTGTTAGGAAGGCAGTTAATTTTTATTTCAACTCTATTTAAGGATCATTTAGAATTAATTGATGGGTGCCCGCATGAAAGGTTTCAGATCACAATTGAAAACATAAATTAACATCAACCAAAAAATTACTTTTTCTCTAAATAACGTATTTGCCTTTGGCTTAGTTTAGTTGCATCTTTTGAAACTATAGGAATGTTCTTTCACTTTTTATTGTGGAAAGTTTCAAACATATACTAAGTTTGAGAGAATAGTATAATCAATTGCTCAGCTTCTAAGTTATCAATATATATCCATTCTTCTTTCATCTGCCCGATAACTTTCCACCTACCAGATTATTTCAAAGCAAATGTCAGACATCATAATGTTTTTTCATAAATAATTCAATACGTATCTGTAGAACAAGATCTCTCAACCTTACCACGATTGGCATGGTATATATCTACAGAGAAGGTTATTAAGTTGACTGTTTAAGAATTAGATAGGTCTGAAATCATGTGTTAATGATGTTTTAACCTATATTTCACTTACAACAAATCAAAGTCAAGTATGTTTTCATATGTTTAATGGCTTTTCAATTTATGATTTTGAATTTTCTAGATGTAAAACCACATCCTTTCTTAATAGAGCTTTAAGGTCTTCCTCTCAAATTCGTAGGCTTCCTTTGTTTTTTCTTATCCACTTTCACTGGCCAATACCTCTATCATAAAATTAAAGAGTAGCAGTGTGGAGTGGGTTTCTTTGTTTCTGATTTTAGTTGAAAATGTTTTTAGCGTTTTCCCATTAAGCAACATGCTGGCTGCTTTTAACATGAGTGGATGTTAAATATGTTGATTGAACTTTCTTCCTCTAAGGAGAAAAATCTGATTTTAATGGATTTCCTTATGTAGGAATATCATCTTTACATTTCTGAAATAAATTTTACTTGTTCATGATGTATCATTTTAATGTGCTATTGGGTTCTGTTTTCATATTTTATCTAATTTTAAAATTGGTATTCATAAGTAAAATTTGTCTTGTTTTTGAAACAATCTTTGGTTTTGACCTTTGCATTATATTAACTTCATAGAATGTAAAATGTTTCCATCTTTTCTGTGCTCTGAAATAGTTCATGTATTCTTGGGATTATCTGATTTTTAAATGTTAGAAAGAAATTCTATGCAAAACCATGTTGTCCTGGTGATTTTGTCTGGGACTGTTTTCTGAATTATCTTCTGTTTTATTTGGTAATTGGTCCATTTAATTCTGTTTTTTCTTAGGTCAGTTTTGTAAAGCTGAAATTTTGTAGAATATTAACCATTTCATCTAGGAATTCAAATGTACTTATATGGAGTTGTACAAACTATTTTCATATGATTTTTAAAATTCCCTCTGTTTTGATACTTATTTCCTACTTGACATTTCTAATTCTATATATTTGTACCTATTTGTGGAAGACTTTGGAAAACAAAGCACCAGTGTTATTTCTTCAAGAGTTTATTTTTATTAATAATATAGCCTAGGTCATTAATTCTATTTCCTACCACCATTCACTTTTCGCTTAGAGTGTCCCCTTCAGCACTACTCTTATCTTCTAAATTTAATCACACCCACAATTCTGCTGTCCATGAGTTCTCGTACTTCTCCAGTTTTACTCCAGTTTCTATACACCAACTAATAGACAAGTACTGTGAGGTTAATTTCTAGTGAACCTTGAAAATCTGGACATGAATTTGCTAACACCCACATTTGCTCAAGGAACATTCTTGCTGGGAACTCTGACGCTTGTCAATAATGTTTTATAGTCAGTGTTGGGAAAGGACTTTTCCCTGATCTAAGACATTTTGCCTGAATTGAATGTGTTTTTAAATCACTGTTTACTAATATTGATCAATTCAGATCAACGCTTGTCATGCATTTCCCTGCTACAAATGATTACAACTCAGCAGGACCCAAACCAGCACAAAGCTATTTTGTTCCCAGGTGTAGAACAATATTGTCAGATCCTCCAAATGGATTCCATCTGAGAACAACATGAAAGCAAAGGGCTAGTATTATCCCTGAAGCTCACATACACCCATGGATAGAAAGTGAATCCCTAATTAATATATCCTTTAGAACACTGTTTTGCAGATAAGAACCAAATCTCAGGGTTAGTTAAAACAATTTAGGCTTTTGTCTTCAGGTGAGTAAATGATCAGGAGGAACAAAACAGTACTACACAAATTTGCTGTTTCAGATTCAGAGAAGACTTTGCGAGATTGTGTTTATGGGCTATAAGTAATTGAGAAACATTTAAAAATGCTGATAGCCTAAAATACCTCTTAATAAAAACAGAGAGTTTAGTTCGTGACCAGCCTGGCCAACATGGTGAAACCCCGTCTCTACTAAAAATGCAAACATTAGCCAGGCATGGTGGCACACGTCTGTAATCCCAACTACTCAGGAGGCTGAGGCAGGAGAATCACTTGAACCCGGGAGGCAGAGGAGGTTGCAGTGAGCTGAGATCACACCGTTGTACTCTAGCCTGGGCAATGAGAGAGAAACTCCATCTCAAAAAACAAATAAACAAGCAAACAACAACAACAACAACAAAACAGAGAGTTTAGAATGTCACATCCTTCTTGGAAACATAAATGATAAATATGTGCAATGCCAAAGCGTGCCTAGGGTTATGCTGAGGGCTAGGTGTACTGGACCTTTCTTGCATTGCTATAAAGGAATACCTGAGACTGGGTAATTTGCAAAGAAAAAAGGTTTCATTCGCTCATGGTTCTGCAGGCTTTACAGGAAGCATGGTGCTGGCATTTGCTTGGCTTCTGGGGGAGGCCTCAGGAAGATTACAATCATAGTGGAAGGCAAAAGGGAAGCAGGCACATCATATGGTAAAAGCAGGAGCAAGCCACACACTTTTAAATGACACAGCCAAGGTTCCTGACTGGGCGTCAGAAGTAGAACACCACACTTAATTTGTTCAAGCTGGTGGCCAGAGTAAGAATTTAGAGGCATCTCCCCCAGTTCCTGACTGGGCGTCAGAAGTAGAACACCACACTTAATTAGTTCAAGCTGGTGGCCAGAATAAGAATTTAGAGGCATCTGCCCCACTTAGCATCTCTCCCACTTTTATTTTAATAAAATAAAAACTAATCTTGTGCGAACACACTATCACAAAGACAGCACCAAGCCATGAGGGAACCAACCCTGTGACCCAAACACCTCCCACCAGACCTCACCTCCAGCGTTGGAAAACGCATTTTATATGCGATTTGGACGGGGACAAATCTCCAAATTATATCACTAGGTGTGCGTGCAGTTCCATGGGAAGCCACCAGTTTCTTTGGTAAGTACTTTGCGCTACTGAGGTTTGAGGTGGTGAGAGAGGCAGGCAAGTTCTCGTTTTTTCTCATGGATTCCTATTGAGTCTTGCTTTCCCCATTTCATGTCCATCTTTCTTCGCTGCCCCTGGTTCTGCTAACTTCAGGTTCATAAGACACAAAAGCACCAGGTGGCCGGGCGTGGTGGCTCACGCCTGTAATCCCAGCACTTTGGGAGTCCGAGGCAGGCGAATCACGAGGTCAGGAGTTTGAGACCAGCCTGACCAACATGGTAAAACCCTGTCTTTACTAAAAATACAAAAATTAGCCGGGTGTGGTGACACGTGCCTGTAATTCCAGCTACTCGGGAGGCTGAGGCAGGAGAATTGCTTGAACCCGGGAGGCAGAGGTTGCAGTGAGCCGAAATAGCGTCACTGCACTCCAGTCTGGGCAACAGAAAAAAAAAAAAAGCAAGCACCAGGCTTACAAAGACTGCCCAGCCAGCTCCTACAATTGCATAAGGTCTAATCTGATTAATAATGCTATTGTTCAGTAGCACTCTGCAATGGGAATAGCTCAGCCAAGGTTGTTGACTGCATATTAGTAGTAGAACACCACACCTAATTGGCTCAATCTGGTGGCCAGAGATAAGAATTTAGAGGTATCTCTCCCACTTAGCATCTCTCCCACGTTTATTGTAATAAAACAAAAGCTTATTTTAACCAAAACTCATTTTGGTTGTTATTATGGTTAAAATAAGTTTTTAAACTTAAACCAAAAAAAGTGGGCTCCCCACCTCCTGCTCTTTCCTTTAAAGAGACTGTTCAGGCATTTGCCCAATACTTTAGTGTGACCCACAGCCTACTCCTTGTATACACTGCAGTTGCCAGGTGCTACGTGCTCTTCTTGTTCTCTGTCTGACTCTTCATTCCTGCCTTGTGTGACCTGGGGATGAAGGACTGTCTCACTGACTCATCACACCCTCCCTGCCCAGGATCTGTACAGAAAAACCTTTGAACTTGTTTCCTGTTATGGTGGTGCCTTTAATTTGTGCCTTCCATCAAAAACACGAGGAGCTGCCCCACATTGGGTTTTCTCCAGGACACTGAGGAGAAAAAATGGTTTGGCTCCCAGTGCCAGAATGATGGTCAGGCAGGCATAAAATGGACACAGGTCAGACAAGAGCCACCAGAGTGTCTGTCAGTATAAACATTACCTGCTTGAGGGATCCCTGCCCTCACTTCCCCTCCTGTCACAGTTAAGACAACTAGGCATCTGGCCTTCTGCCAGGTAAAAGAAGGATCCCTGCCGGGCACAGTGGGTCAACCAGTAATCCCAGTACTTTGGGAAGCCGAAGCGGGCGGATCACCTGAGGTCAGGAGTTTGAGACCAGCCTAAGCAACATGGTGAAACCTGTCTCTACTGGAAGTACAAAAAAAATTAGCCTGGTGTGGTGGCACATGCCTGTAATCCCAGCTACTAGGGAGGCTGAGGTGGGAGAGGTGCTTGAAACCAGGAAGCGGAGGTTGCAGTGAGAAGATATCGCGCCATTGCACTCCAGCCTGGGCTACAGAGTGAGACTCTGTCTGGGAGCGCGGGGTCGGGGCAGGGGCGGGGCGGGGAGGCAGGGAGAAGGAGCCCATCAGGATCCCCTGAGAGTCACACTGTAAACACCCAAGTCCATCTGCCCTTCATTTCCCTTTAGGACAGTGTTGCTAGCAGGTCTGGGATTGGAACCCCAATTTCGCTGGGGGCTCTCAAAACACACTCATAGTGATTCTGGTTTTTTTGATAAAACTCTCACTGATAAAACTTTCCAGAATGTTGATAATCCAGCATCAGGTACCTGTCTTTATTTTTTTAAGTTTAGAAAATTAAAGCATAGATATTGTTACAGCTAGGATAGGGCCACGGACAGAACTGCTATTTCAAATCTGATATCCTGCATAACTTACTTCCAACCTATACATTCCAGTTTTGAAAGACAGCCATATAATTACCATATGAAGGTATCCTGCTTATATATCCTAATAACCAGCTGAGAGGGTCTTTCAGTGAACTGGCCTATAGTTGAAGTGTTTATCGCATATTCAATTTCAGTATTTCAATACTCACTGAAACAAAGTTATGAGCATTTAACATTAGCTTATTTAACTCTAAGGTGTAGTTTTGGCATTTCCCTCCAAATTCTCCAAAAGAAGACCTGTAGATGCTAACTTGTCTTAAAATCAAATAGCAAATGGATCAAAGAACTTTTGCTTCATATCCACCTATCGACCTTCAGCTCACATTGATGACAAGGAAGGGGAAAATTTGGCTCCTTGTCCAATTTACAGCCTATTAAGCCAAAGGAAGAATAACTGTTCCATGGTTTGGAATAGGGCACCTTCAGAGATTACTCTCAAGTTAAAGGCCTCGAGAAATCCATAAAGGGTAACTGGAAACTTCATAGATAGTTCTTTACAACATTATGGATAGAATTTTATGGTTATTTCCCCAGACAGGTACACTTGGCAATTTTTTGTACCAACGAACATAATTTCCACATAAATCTATTAAGTTTTCACCAAACAAAGCAAATTATGACTATGAAGAGAGAAAGGCCACACACATACACACACACAAGGCCATTGCAGTAATAATAGCAAAAATATAAAAAATTAGAAAGGAATATTTGAGACAACTCAAATGATAGTAGAATAATGATAAAACAGTGCCTGATATATATGTATGTATTTAATCATATATATACTTAATAAATAATATATATTTAATCAGGTACTGTTCTATCATTATTCTATTATCATCTGAGTCTATTATCATTTAGTCTAAGCACTAAACACTAATGATTAACACATTTAGTCTTTAAAACAATGCCACAACACTACACATTTAATTTAATCCCTCTCAAAATCTAGTTGACTTTTCACAAAAATCACAAGCTGATCCTAAAATTCATATGAAAATGAAAGGGACACAGAATGGCCAAAACAATCTTGACTGAAAAATAATAAAGTTGGAGGACTTATACTTCTCCACTTCAAAACTTACTGCAAAGTTATAGTAATCAAAAGAGTATAGCACTGGTATAAGGATAGACAAATAGATCAAAGGAAGACAAGTGGGAGTCTAGAAATAAACTCTTACATTTAGGGTCAACTGTGACAAGGGTAGCAGGACAAATAAATGGGAAAAAGAATAGTCCTTTCAACACAGAAGCTTTAATAGAAAAATTAACCTAAGTGGATCATAGACCTAAATATAAGAGCTAAAACTATAAACTCTTAGAAGAAAATATAGGAGTAAGTCTTCATAACTCTGGATTAGGTAATGATTTCTCAGACTCAAAAAAAAAAAAAAAAAAAAACAAATAAATTTAAAAATGTTGTGCTTCAATAGACACCATGAAAAGAAGGAAATACAACCCCTAGGCTGGGTGAAAATACCTGCAAATCATATATGTGATAAGGAACTTGTATCCAGACTACATAAAGCACTCTTTAGCTGGATAAAAAGACAAATAAGCAAACTTTAAAAATGAGCAAAGGCTTTGAAGAGATATATTCTCAAAGACTACATATAAATGGCACATGAAAAGAAGAGAAAACAGCATTAGTTCTTAGAAAAGCATGAGTCAAAACCACAATGAGATATTGCTTTACACCCACAAGGATGGTTATAAAGAGATGGACAGTAACAAGTGTTGTTAAGGATGTAGAAAGTTGCAACCCTCCTATATTGCTGGTGGGAATGTAAACAGAGCAGCCACATTGGAAAACGGTTTGGCAATTCTCCAAAAATTTAAACATAGATTTAATGCATGACCCAATAATTCCACTTCTGGGTCTAGACACAAAAGAAATGAAAACATATATTCACTCAAAGATTTGTACATGAATGCTCATAGCAGCATTATTCATAATAGCCCCAAATTATAAACAAACCAAATGTCCATCCACTGAATGTGTAAACAAAATGTGGCATGTATGTACATTTCAATGTTATTCTCCATAGAAAGGAATGAAGTGCTTATAATGCAACAACATGGATAAACTTTGAAGACATTATGTTAAAGTAACAAAATCAGAAGCAAAAGCCAAATATTTTATGATTCTGTTCATATGAAATGTCCAGAATAGATAAATACATATAGACATAATGTATAGGCACTCTTGCCAGCAGCTGGTGAGAGGAGGATTGGGGAATGACTGCCAGTGGATATGGGTTTCTTGGGAGGAAGGCTGAAAGTGCTCTGGATTTAAATAGTAATGGTAGCATAACTTTGTGCATATTCTAAAAAAACACTGAACTGTACTCTTAAAAGAATAGATTTTGTGATACATGAATTACATTTCAATAAAGCTGTTATTGAAAACCCCAACAAGGTAAGAATGTTATATTTTCTCTTACAAATAATTTTTCAGGCCTAGCTCTACAACACTTGTTTGTTTGCATTGTAGTTACTTACTAGTAAGTATCATGTATATTCAAACAATAATACCCTCCTGAAACCAAATGGAAATTGCCTATAGAATACATTTTATCTATAGGCCATAGAATACATTTCTATCAAAAATTAGAAAAGAATATTTGAGACAACTCAAATGATAATAGAATAATGATACAACAGGGACTGATGTAGATAAATATATTCAAACATATATACCTTTAATCATCTATATATTTAATCATATATATATATATTTAATCAGGCACTGTTCTATCATTAATCTATTATCATCTGAGTCTATTATCATTTAGTCTAATCACTAAACAGTAACGATTAACACATTTAATCTTTAAAACAATGCCACAACACTACACATTCAACTTATTCCTTCTCAAAATCTAGCTACCTTTTGTAAAATCACAAGCTGATCTTAAAAACTCATATGGAAATGAAAGGGACACTGAATAGCCAAAACAAACTTGACTAAAAAATAATTCTCACAAATAAAATAATTCATTATTTATAAAAATGTTTGTTATTTGACAAAGTTCCAACAGCCAATCTACTCTGCACATGTGTTTACAGATCAGGAGTGAGTAATTGAAAATCATTGAGAAACAGCAGGGCAGGTTGGTGATCCAGGCACTACCAAGCAATCCTGGATCAGAACTGGAGCATGTATATAATCCAGTGGGTCCCACGCTGGGGATCATCAATATTCCCTGTGAAGTTTACAAATACCAACTCGAGGGACTCTCTGGATAAGCTGAAACAGAATGTCTTCAGGCAGGTCTTGGACAAACGGGAGCTTAAATATTCCACTAGGAATCAACAGAAGAGCAACCAGGTCTGAAAACTATTTTTCTCCATCCTCATCCTTCACCTTGAGACTCTGTAAATGTCTAGAAGGCACTATTCCAGAATCTTGAGACTCTGTAAATCCCTTCAGCACCCCATTCCAGTGTAGAAAACCCATTGGTCAAGAAAAGAGCCCATTTATCTATTAATAATTTGATCCTGTGGCAGTTTAGAGCAATTTCTCCTTACTGATGGCTATCAGCAAAGCTTGGCACATAGCTTGCAGATTTCTCCTTCTGCTGAAAACTGTTATAAATGTCCTTAATATGCTTTCCCCACTACATACGATTTTGTTCCCCCACAAATTCTAAATTTCCCTGAAAATTAGGAGTAGCCCCCAAAATATTACAATTTTACTCAAAACAGATGCACTGAGATGTTATATAAATGTTTGGATTAAATAAACTCACTTCAAGAATTTTTGGAAAGATTTATCATTTGATTTCAAAAACTTTTCTGCTTGTCTTCTTAAGTTGGTTGCATGACTCAATTTTTCTAAGGGAGTCATGCTTTTTTTTTCTTTAAATGCTTTCCTAGATCCTTTCTGCCAGGACTCCAGCTAAGGAACAAGAAAAATAAATGTAAATTGCTTGAAATTCTGTAAAGCTGTATATTGAAAGAATCTTTCAAATAAGTCTCTTCTAAGACTGAAAACACTTGTGATGCGATGAAGCAGAACCAATGTCATTGAGCAGACTAGGAAGTACACCCAAAGAGGCCAATGCCTTCCCTAAGATCAGTCACCAAGACAGGAAAATGGGTTTTCCTAACTTAGTGGTTCTCAACCTTGGCTGCTTTAAAAACTCCCCAGTGCCCAGGCCATACACCAATTTAAGTATTGTAAATCTGAATTCTGATATGACAAAAGCATGTGTACCTTTTAACACTCTCCCTGATGATTCCAACATGTAGCCAGGGTTAAGAAGCACTGCCCTACCTCTTAGTCCAGAAACTCCTCACTGCCAATGAATGATTCCTAAGTCTCACTCTACAGCTACTAGAAGAGTAGACCACACTCATAAAGACATATCTTTTCCTAAGACAGTGCTTAGTTAGGAAGATGGTTCCTTTCCCACCATAGGCACCTGATTCAATGGGCTAACCAGCACCAGTCGCAGCATGATTCATTGCCCTTACCATGAAAATGATATGACACCCTCAGTGAAGCAGATAATCCATCCCTTTTCTCTGTAGATTTATGTGATATATGAAAGGATATTAAATTTATATATGCAAATTGAAGTTTCTACTCCTAAACAATGTCTCCATAGAGAAAAAGATTTGGTTTTAAGTTAAAAATATGGCTTGTTTAATAAAATGCTTTACTAAGTTTTCTGACATTGGCCTATTACTTGCAAATTGAGTTCATTTTCTAGGTGACTGCTGCTTTGAGGAAGTCATGCCAAAGTTTCACTGCTTTGCTTTGTTATTAGAGAAAGGACAAGCTAATCAAAATATCTGCCCACAAGTTCTGCCTCTCTGAGATGTGGGGAAGCTGAATTAGATAGTATCTATGGGTTCGTAAGCAAATATCTATGAAAATAAGATGTGCCATTTTATTAAATATTTCTCACTTAAATATAATTCTAGATAACTCACAGAGCCATGTGATTCCAAGGAAAAGTCAAGATCTCTTTAGAAAAAGATTGTTGGCTATTCATTGTTTTAGCAGATATTTTACAAGAAGCATTTTATGAGTTGAATAAATGCTGGAAAATGGATATTACATCTACAGAGTATGGAGTTAGTCCAAAGAAGGTGCATGTTTGTTTCACCAGGCTCTTTCTACCCTACATAGATGCCTATGGAAATAAAAATCTCTGACTTGGAACTTCACTTCTGTGATGTGCATGCTTTGAAACTGAACAGAAAATAAGGAAGGCAATTACATATGATTTTTAACTCTTATGTGATGGGGGAAAATATTTCTTCATCCGCTAATTTATTTGGAATGAATTCTACCTCAGAAAATCTAGGGCTGTAAATCTGACAGAGGAGTTCAGAGGAGAGAGGAAAAACTCATAAGGGGATATGTGGTGGGGTGGGCAGAAATAATCAGGAGAGCTTCATGGAGGAGGTGAGATGAGAGCTGGAGTTTGATAGGGAAAGGAGTGAGGGAGAGCTGGAATGAGGAGAGTGGTGGTCCTGGAGGTAGAATATGCACGAATGTCATTGGTTACAGGAGATTCGGTTTAGATGGAAGCAGAAGCTTCTGGGGCCTTGGCAGATGAGGTGGGATCCGAAGGGTCATTGTTGTCTATGGTATAATGGAAAGAGGCAGGCATTGGAATCCACAGCCCTGAGTTGAGAAGCTCAATGTTAGTCATTTGCCAACCACAGGAAAAAGTGCTTAACCCTTGATTCTTACGATGTTTATCTGCAGTCGTGCATATGTAACATACACGAATTCACATGAATTCCTCTCCACTCTTGACATGCCAAGAAATAGGGAACCACAAAACCCTTTTGACAAGTACCCAATGTAACAAAAACACAAAACAACTAATCAATTATTATAGGCTACTTATTAACCTAACTGAAGCTACCAACTTCATCAGAGCAAAGGTAGTATAGAAATCCCAAGGGAAAGGCATGGCTGAGCTTTTAAAATCTGGTTTTACTTCTACTTCACAAAGCACTAGATTATGCACTAGATGATTTCAGCCACTTCATCCCCTACTGGAGCTCTGATTAAAAATACAACATGTCAACATTGACTAACTACAGCTTTAATGAGTCTACTGTTTACCTCTTGGAAGTAACCTAATTGTTTGACCATGTTTCAAACTCACCTAGTGTTTTCCAATATAAAACATTTATAATTTTGTCTTTGTCGAGTTTCACTTTCCAGCTGTTACTGGTGAGAAAAGTCATCATTAGCACAAAGACATTTACAGCTATGACCACATTTCCTGCTGTTGGGTGCTTTTTAAAGTTTAATCAGAACAGAGCAGAAGGCAGATTCTTGGTGCCTCACTCAGAGCCTGCTAAGGATATGACAATGGAGAGTGCCATTCCCAATTCTACAATATTCTTTAGCTTTCAAATTGATGATTTTTTTTTGGATTAATTGCAATTTTTGGTTGACAAAAGTCATGAAATATTTGAAAGTGTGGATGGTTTAATGAAATTACACTTATTAAAAGGATGCTACTTAGAATTTTGCATTATGCTTTTGCTCAACTTTTCATTAAGTTGGGACAGGAATCTTCATATGGAAACATATTCTGTCGACTACTGATATTCACAGTGACTGTTCTTGCTGAAAACGAATCACAAATTCAGTAATAAAATAAAATAAACATCAAGAATTATAGTTCCTACAAACTAAGATTTGTTATAAGACAGTTGTTATGACATAGGTTTGCCTGTATTTTCCAGATTTGATCTAAAAGGAAAGTTTGTGGCACTCGGAAAGGACACAGACTGGGGTGTGTTACATCTCATCTCTGCAAAGTCACCACCCTGAAGCCTACTTCTGGCCAGGAAAAAATATGACAATTTCCATTAAAAAGTGACATGTTAGTTTCTCATATATTTGAACAAAAGGGAGCATATAAGTTACTACATTAAGTCAAACAGTAAAAGGTAAATGTTAACATTTTAGTGGAATAAAGATCACAAAAAGTTATCATTCGCAAAGAATAGATTTGCCGTATCTGACACTTCCAGTTTATTGAGGATCCAGTCTCAAAGAAATTCTTAGGGATCATTCTGCCCCTCCAGTGTCGAAGAATGCTCTTCCTAACTCGTTTCTGTTAATTTTTAAAAAGGAAAATCCAAATCCAAATTTTATTTTATAAGTTTCCAATAACCTAAACTGCAAGCAGTGGAGCGGAGAGAAGGGGATTTTTAACAGCTAAACTCAAGAGTTTTCCTGCTGGAACCTGAGCCCATTTTGGTAGGTGTTATTCTCACAACAAAAGGCATAATTATGAAAACTAAAGGTTTACATATTAAAGTTCAAGCCTATAAATTCTAATGCATGGAATAACAAAATAGAAATGCTTCACATTTGCTCTATCTATGAATACAGTAAGTTGAGTATATCACTGTATGTGACTATGAGAGAGTTTATATTTTAGAAGAATGTTAGCACTGTCCTTTTCTGATAATATTACTCAGTAGTTAATCAACTAGTTCATATTTACACGATGACGAATACAGGCTAATATAAAGGTCCATTATCTTTCTCCTAATCAAGGAAAGGTTGGGACTATGATGCTGTAAACTTTAAAATCTTCCAACATCATCTGAAAGAGCTGAATTTCCCTGGGATTTAAAATGGAAACTAGTTTTATAAATGTAACTAAGGGGGCCAGGCGCGGTGGCTCACGCCTGTAAGCCCAGCAGTTTGGGGGGTCGAGGCAGGCGGATCACAAGGTCAGGAGATCGAGACCATCCTGGCGAACACTGTGAAACCCTGTCTCTACTAAAACTACAAAAAAATTAGCCGGGCGTGCAGTCTCCTGTAGTTTCAGCTACGGGAGGCTGAGGCAGGAGAATGGCATGAACCCGGGGGCCAGAGCTTGCAGTGAGCGGAGATCATGCCACTTCACTACAACCTGGACAACAGAGCGAGACTCTGTCTCAAAAATAAATAAATAAATAA
>NW_016814421.1:149981-157198 GCF_001698545.2 Rhinopithecus bieti | reverse complement strand
TCTGTCTTAAAAATAAATAAATAAATAAATAAATAAATAAATAAATAAATAAATAAATAAAAAATTAAAAAGTAAATCTAACTAAGGGGAAGATGATCGTGTTGAATATCCTTTATCTCATGGTATGTAGGTTTATATTTTCTTAAGCAATCTAATTAAATTGGATAAAATAGGAGGAATGAGTATAAGGATGCAAGCTACATTTTTTTCCTGAAGCATAACAGCACTGAGTGGGCTATATCATGTTTATGGATTATAGAGGATGAGCAGGGTCATAATGAGTGCATGTGCACATGTGTCTGCATGCCTGCCCACATGTGCACACATGAATGCACATGTATGAACACATGAGCATGCACAATATACACAGACACGTCAAGCATGCGCCCATCATTAAGCTCGTGCATGTACATCTTCTATTTATATGCCAGTCTTCTATTTAACCTGATCGTGCCAGAAGATATGTCTATTTTGAATGTTTATGGAGTAAGCCAGAAATATATATAATTTGCAATACAAATTTTATAAATTATACAAATTTGAAATATTTTAATATTCACAATTCAAAGTAGAAGAGTGAGATGCTCTTTTTTATTGATAATTTGAAAGTTATCCAACATGCAAAAGCTACTCTACCTCTGAAGAGTGTGGTGGGTACGATGGAAATGATTCGTAAGTCTCTTTACCTGAAAGTAAGGTGGAATTATTTCCTGGATGGGCAGAAGAGAACAGAGGAGAGAGTGTTTTGTAAAAGGTGTGAGTGGGTAGGTAAGACAGCACATATCATCAGACTTGTTAAATGAACACTGACAGAGTACCCAGGTGGAGACCTTATGAGGTTGGGCATTAAATGTGGAACAGGGCGCTTCAAAAGGAAAGATCAAAAAGTTTCCTGGGGACTTTATATTGTTAACGGTCTCTCTGGTTCCTGACTTTGATAAAAATGAAAACAGCAAACACATTTATGAAACCTTTGCATGCAGAACACTAAACCCAGGAGAGGGAAGAAAATGAAATTCTTCCTTCATTTATGGAAATATATGTACAGTAGTTTAAAAACATTTGAAAAGCAACAATTATGATGTCCTAGGTAAGAAATTAAAGAAAGAGTGTGGGTTTTATCATTGGAATTAGAGTTCACAATATGCTTGTAGCATAGCTTCTTTTACGAAACAAAGATATTAATCTTCCCCCAGATTAACTCATTAACTCGCCCAGCAAAGATTTATCAGGTGCTAATACGCATTGGGCACAGAGTTTATTATGAAGATTACACGAAGTATCCTAAAAGGCTCCACTGCTCCCTCTCCAGCAAGACCACTGTAACAGCTGAAATGGCCACATGCCCTGGTCTGCTCAGCACAGGCCCAGTTGACATTCCCTGTTGTTAGTGGCACCCACCTTCACCCTCTGAAAGGCCCTGCTTTGGATAAACTGCAAGGTCACTGCAACTAATAAGAGCCTCCTAACTTGTCTCCATGCCCCCAGTTTTGCCCTTCCCCCATCCATTCTCCACATAACAAGCAGAGTTTATCTTTTAAAAATATAAGTCAGACTACATTACTCTTCTGCTTAATATTTTCCAGTGGCTTCCCATCAAACTGAAAATAGAACCTAAAGCCACTTGTCTGGCTTACGAAATGCTGCATGATCTGGCTCTGGCTACTTCTCTACTAACACTCTTTGCCCTCTTTCCTGTATTCCTTGAAGGAGCCAAGTTTCATCCTGCCCCAAGGCCTTTGCACTTGCTGTTCTCTCTACCTGAACTTTTCCTTCTCCCTAACTTTTATAAGCTGACTTCTAATTATCATTCAGTTCTCAGCTGAAATTTTTCTTCCTCAGAGAGATCTTGCAGAACCCTGTATCTAAAGAAGGCTCCCATTTATTTTCTGTGGCTTCCCATATTTTAATTCTTTTTATAGCCTTTCTCCCCAGCTGATATCTGTCTTCTTGTTCATTAACACTTGCTTTTCTCTCTAGGGTGCAAGCTCTAGGAAGGCAGAAGCTTTGCACGTCTTGTTTACTTTAGGGTCTAGCTCAATATAAGTGTTCAACAAATGTTTGCTGGAAACACTAAAATATACCCTGTTGGATCTAATTCAGTGTGGTTGTATAATAAAGACTACTGGTCTTAGAGAACTTCAGGGTGTACATATAAGAAAACCGAACACTGCACTTTATATAAGAAAAAGTATCTTTACTCAAAGCTACCTTGTATATTGAATCCAAAGAAGAACCCAGTCTAAAACTCACAAATATAAAAGCTATAGAATTAAGGGACCCTGATGAATGAGTATATACTTTTCAATAGTACACTGAACCCTGTCAATAGCTGCATTTAAGACAGCAAATTACTGAATACCTACTTTTGCTTCTGTGGTTTTCAGAACCATGCTCGGTAAAAATATGTGTTGGGGATTTTAATGAGATGCTGGAACGGGTCTTATTTAGGTGCTGAAGGGTAAGACTCCTGAAGAGGAATTCCATTCAAGAGAATCATTGGCTCAAATGCTTACTTCTAGCTTGTATCCAAGGCTGCTAATGAAGCAACAGAACACCTTGGACATCACCCTTTGATGATATGTATTATATAATACAAATAATTTGTACTTTAAATGAAGGCAAGAATCATGTTAAATCAGGGGTCCCCAACCCTCATGCTATGGACCCTTACTGGTCAGTGGCCTGTTAGGAACTGGGCCGCACAGCAGGAGGTGAACAGCCAGAGAGCAAGCAAAGCTTCATCTGTATTTACAGTTACTCCCAATGGCTCACATTACCACCCGAGCTCCGCCTCCTGTCATATCAGCAGCAGCATTAGATTCTCACAGGAGCATGAATTCTATTGTGAACTGCACATGCAAGGGATCTGGGTTGCAGGCTTCTTATGAGAATCTAATGCCTGATGATCTGTCACTATCTCCCATCACCCCCAGATGGGACAGTCTAGTTGCAGGAAAACACCTCAGGGCTCCCACGGATTCTACATTATAATGAGTTGTATAATTATTTCATTATATATTACAATGTAATAATAATAGAAATAAGGTGCACAATAAATGTAATGCATTTGAATCATCCCAAAACCATCCCCTCTACCCCAGTCTGTGAAAAAATAGTCATGAAACCAGTCCCTGCTGTCAAAAGGTTGGGGACTGCTGTTTTAAATGGATAAATATGGCTAGTATTTCAGGAAAATTCAAGAGAACATTGTCATTAAAGGATATAAATAACTCACATTATATGTAAACTAAAGGATGAAGCTTGTATGGTACCATTATTTTTATTTTGGACTTGATTCTTCAGCAGCTTATAAATTAATTGTTCTGTAAGGGACTGGACTCTGAAAGCAGGTCTGCTTGTGGACAAATTTCAGCTATGTTGAGTTCTCAGAACCTGTATTATAGAGATCTAAATGGTAGGTTAGGAAATTTCACACTTAATCATTTTTTTAATCTCTACTTATTTTTTAAGTAAAGGTTATGTTTAATCTCATTACTCTCACAACTACCTAAACTAAGCCTTTCATTGATCTGCAGAGTAGCTAGTAAAGAGGCACAATGTATTTGTTAAATGGTTAATAGAAAAGACACAAAGAAAAAATTGGAATGGGACATATTTCTACCAATGAAAATCCTAAATGGGAAAGTGGAGTACCAGAAGCTTACTAGAATAAAGTCAATAGGCACATGGAGAGACACTTAAGAATGAAAAACTGTGTATGCGGGTGGGTGGGAGGATCCGAAGTCAAGGGCCTGTCTTCCCTTTCTGACAATTTTGTTCCTGGCTGACTCTAAAGATATTGCAAACATTTCTAAATATCTGTATTTTAACTGGTCTCAGCCCACGTTTGTTGAACTCTTAGGATTCTAAAGACTAATGTAAATAATTAACCTGGGAGAAACCTCTCTGCCCCTTACTGGTGGCATTTCATTGAATGTACAATATTCTGCACTTTCACTAATCCCCAAAACTAAAGCAATATGTTGAAACAAGATGCAGTAAATGGTGGGGAGTAAAGGAAGAATATCAAATTGTTCATCTAGAAGTTATAAATACATATTGGCATTACTGGATTCTAGATGTAAAAGAAGCCACAGGCAAAAAGCTACACAAAAAATACAAATGAAAGAGGGTGGAAGAAAGAGGATAATGTGAGGTGAAAAAACATTAGATGTGAGATTATTAAAGGTCTAGGCTGGAAAAAAGGGAATTTTATAAACTAACAAAAGCTATATATCATTCTGAGCTTATAACAGGTAGTCCATCCAAAAGTGGATGAAGGGAATTACTAACAGTAATACCCATAAAAAACCCACTGTATATAAAGCATGTATGATTGTGATACTTCCAAAAAAGACAGAATCAAGTAACTTCATACCAATTAACAGGATTAGCAAAACACCAAGTAGTTAACCTAGTTTCCATTTCTCTTCTTTCACAGTACTTAGAGAAAACTATACTTACAATTTCATTGTTGCTGTCACAGCATTATCTTTTGAATTCTGGGCCAAGACCCAAGTCAAAACTACTCGAATCAATCAAATTGTGGTTTCATGATTTTATATATATACACACACACACACACACACACACACACACACACATAGAGAGAGAGAGAGAGCACAAGTCCACAACTTGCCATAGACTGCCAGGCATCAAATTCTCTCTGAAATTCAGACTTTATAAAGTTCTTTCTCATCTACTTATTGCTGAATGTTAAGATTTCAAGTTCAGTTGCTCTTCTAAAGATGCTTCTAGATGAATTGAGATTGCCACAATTAAAAGAATTTAAGATCCCATTGCAGTTCTATGGTCTCTGACTCATAATTGTGCCCTCACTGACACATTGCCAAGTTACTCAGAACACAGCATATCCTCAGTTTTCAACAAGAACATCAAGACAGTTCATTCAACCTTTACTGAACATCAACTATATGCAAAAGACTTTCAAAATTGCTTTAAAGATGGAGACAGATGAAAACAGCTAAGCCAGGAATAGAATTCAGTTCTACTCTCCTCCCTGAACTATGCCTCAAATTTACTGGAAGATAATATTATCAGGAAATGACCTTGAAACAGATACTCATATTGTGTTCTCCGCTGCAGAAACTAGAATGGTTTTGTGGTCTGTCTCTACATCCTGAATTTCAAAACACACATCCATAAAGGAAGAGAAACAAGATAGTTGACATGTGCAGGAACAAGATATTTGCCCCTAGTGTTTTAAGTCAATTCTTTCATTTTAGTGGCACATCAAGCCATGGATACGATATACACATAACTTGAGGGCAACAATAAGGTTCATTAGCAAAAGACACTACTTCTTTTCCCCTGAAATCACAACTTATAATTATATCCTTTCAACTTTTTTTTTTTTTAATAAGCCCTTCATGCTCAGGTGATCCAAGGCATGTGAACCAACAAACACAAAATCCAGAACTACCTTGTAAAGGCTTTAATAGAGATCAAAGAAACTTGAGCCTGAAGAAATTTGACCTGTTTTGTTTCTCTTGACTGGTTCTCTCAAGAAGGCATTTTGGCTGAGATAAGCATCTGCTGAGAAACGGAAACAGCTGTTCTGAATCATTTTCCAAATTAAAAATAGGAGTTTCTGAATAGTGTGAAGAAAGGTGGAATCTCAAAATTATGCCATATTAAGAAGTATCCTTACTAAGAATTTTGGGTTAAACATGTGGTTTGAATCCTAGCTCCTCTCAGTATTAGCTATGTGGCTTAAACAATTTCTTTAACCTGGGCCTCAGATCCCTCTTGTATAAGTAGCGATTTGTAGGGTCATACCGTATATGTGAAGCACCTGGTGTATCACTTAGCCAGTGGGGAAATCTTGAGTAGGTGGAAATGATCTCTTGGTACTAAGTACTGTCTGCAACCATTTCTTCGCAACCTTTGCATTTCTTTGTTACAAGTGTTGCAACTGCAAACACTCACTAATAACATTTCTCATTTTGTGCATTAAACCTAAATAATGACTGAAATGAGGAACTCTGTTGTTAGTCAACCTGTGTTTATCTGAAACACAGAATGCTCAAATCCTATGAACAAAAGCAGCATAAAATACAAAGTGTGCTCTAAAGGGTTTACAATTTAAAAACTGACTTTTGTGTCATCACCAAAATAAGCATTAAGTAAAAACAGGTGTATAGATTTGTCATTGGACCCATTGAACGGTATGCTTAAAATGGGTGCTTTTTTGTGTAAATTATTCCTCAATTAAACACAATCACAGAAAAAAATACTGTTGCCCAAGAACGATTCTTGGGATTCTGATGAAATCGGTCTGGATTGTGTAGCTTGGGCATAGGGAGTTTTAAAAGCGTTTTAGGTGATTCCAATGCAGAAAGAAAGAAAAAAAAAAACAGACAAACAAGATGCAGAATAGGGTGGATAATAATTTACTGATGCCATGTTTAGCCAATAAAATTCAGGACACCCAGTTTAATTTGAATTTCAGATGAAACATCAATTTATCTTTTAGTGTAAATATGTCCCAAATACTGCTCACTTAACTTATGTCCAGTATTTCATTTGGCAACCCTAAATAGTACGCTAATTCTTGTGCCAAAAAGGGGGAAAAGAATTATATATGTGTCTAATTGTTTTTATATGCATAAGATAGATTTTGCAGGTTTGCTTCTGGGTAAACAAACTATCGCAGGAGACAAGGAGGAAAATGACGTTTTTTATGGTATACTTTGGTGCTTCTTGAATTTTGAATCACATAAGCATATTATATATTTTAAAACAAACACTATCATAAAGTTGAAAAATCAACAATTTCTAACAGAAGCTAAAAATCAATATAGGGAGACAAAATGAATAATACATGTGATGCACCTAGCAAACAAAACCAATAGAAGTTTGCCTAAATATTTGGTTCTATTCCAAAAAAGAGCCCGCATTGCCAAGACAATCCTAAGTCAAAAGGACAAAGCTGGTGGCGTCACGCTACCTGACTTCAAACTATACTACAAGGCTACAGTAACCAAAACAGCATGGTACTGGTACCAAAACAGAGATATAGACCAATGGAACAGAACAGAGTCCTCAGAAATAATACCACACATCTACAGCCATCTGATCTTTGACAAACCTGAGAGAAACAAGAAATGGGGAAAGGATTCCCTATTTAATAAATGGTGCTGGGAAAATTGGCTAGCCATAAGTAGAAAGCTGAAACTGGATCCTTTCCTTAC
>NW_016814421.1:119799-148551 GCF_001698545.2 Rhinopithecus bieti | reverse complement strand
CATGAGCATAAGACAAAAAGGAATGGCCAGGCGCGGTGAGTCACGCCGGTAATCCCAGCACTTTGGGAGGCCGAGGCAGGCGGATCGCCTGAGGTCGGGACTTCGAGACCAGCCTGACCAACATGGAGAAACTCCTTCTCCACTAAAAGTATAAAATTAGCTGGGCATGGTGGTACATGCCTGTAATCCCAGCTATTCGGGAGGCTGAGGCAAGAAAATCGCTTGAACCAGGGAGGCAGAGGTTGCAGTGAGCTGAGATCACACCATTGCACTCCAGCCTGGGTGACAGAGTGAGACTCTGTCTCAAGGGGAAAAAAAAAATTTATATATATATATAAAATACATAAATATATAAATGTATATAAAATATATAAATATATATTATATATAGTTTGCTTTTAAATAAATATACAGTATACTTCACTTTGTGTAATACTTGTGTTCCAGGAAAGTTGTTTGTAAATTATATATATGCAAATATAATTATATTTAGAATAAAACTGGGAGTCTGCTTCTTAGACAAACCCTGTTAAGTGTTTTTTAGACAGGAAGATATTTTTATAATGTGCCAGAGCACACTTTGTTTATTTTTGGACAGGGTATAACATTAGATGATCTAGGAGTTGGCTAATTGCCCTTCGCATTTGGGGGTCTTAATACAAAACATGATTTTGTATTAAGTGGTTTATGTGTGAAGATGAATTTTGCCAAATTTCAAAGGATTTAACTAGTTAGATTAAGTTTCTAACTCGAGCCTACCTTTAGCTAATTATTTCTTTTAAAGGTATGAGTAAATATTTACCAGAGAACATCTTAACGCGTCTTAAGTGATGAAAGCAGTACTATTTTCACAGATTATTGGAGACAAGAGTAAGTCAGGGGTCTAATCAGTTTCCTTTTGTAAATGGTTTCAAAAAGTTTTTTCTAAAGTCTATCTTGTCATATAATTTATATATATTCCCTAGTGATTTACTTTCTTTTTGTTTGTTTTGAGATGGAGTCTGGCTCTGTCGCCCAGGCTGGAGTGCAGTGGCACTATCTCAGCTCACTGCAACCACCACCTCCTGGGTTGAAGAGATTTTCTCCCACCGCAGCCTTCTGAGTAGCTGGAATTATAGGCACATGCCACCACACCCGGCTAATTTTTGTATTTTTTAGTAGAGGCAGGGGTTTCAAGAAGTTGGGCAGTCCGGTCTTGAACTCATGACCTCAAGTGATCCGCACTCCCTCGGCCTCCCAAAGCGCTGGGATTATAGGCATGAGCCACCGCTCCCCGCCGATTTACTTTCTTTAGAGTGCAGGTGCTGGTGCGGAGTGAGAGGAAAGAAGATCTGGAAATGGCAATAGAAAGCTAATCTTTCAAGAGCCGTTAAAGTTAATAATTTTTAAAACAGTTGACTAAAAGCTAGCATCCCACTGGAAAGAGATTCACAGCCTCCCTGGATAGTTGGCAGGATCTGCAACCAACGTCGGGGTGGGAGTGGTGACTAGGTGAAACAGCCCTTCACAGATCTCTCTAGCCTGAGTGTACCAAGGCTGGGCACATGGAGATTCAGGCAGGCCCTGAATTCCCCATGCATTTTCTTCCATTACATTGACATTTCTAAGCTGGCAGCATTACAATGCCAAATCCATGCTTTAAAAAAATCAGCTCAGGACTCAATCTCTAAAATGAAATCCCAGATGTGCTGCTGACCTGGCGATGGCTCCATTTGTCCCCATCGTTGTCTTTGTATTGCAGTGTTTGAGCCATTATCTGAATATTCTATTTCTTATTTATTTCTAATCAGAGTGATAATTTTTTTTTGAAAGAACAAAATGAAAGAGTATGTATAACATGATAGATCTATGTCATCAAAGATTGTGTCTCAAAGCAGCAAATAATTAAAGAGTTTACATTACTTTTAGCTCCCTGGGAACAGACATCCCTCCTATCCCCTCTCTCCACTATACCATGAAATTTTTTAATGTTTTTACATATTTGAGTCGGTAGATATTTTCCAGAATGCATTACATTCTGGTAAGGTACTGCCTACAGTTAATCTGCATTAAAACTATGTTAGTTTCAATAAATCAAATTGCATCTCCATTTAATTGTATTTGTTACATTTAATTGAATCAAATTTTTGTTTACTCTTCTAAATATTAAGAAATAGAGGAACTGAATAGTTTGTATCTTTTATAAACTGTGACGGTTTTAAACTGAAGCTCTTATTTTTCTCCTTGCAGGTCAGCAGCCAGTTCTTACCCAAATGGTTCTTTACCTATAGTCTGGGGAAATAGACGTATGTCTATTTATGAATAAATTCCATGATTTTTCCTATTTAAATTTTAATGATATAAAGGACCAAGGCCTAACATAAAATCTCTATAGTGCAAAAATTGTTGATAATGCAGTTGAGACAGCCATAAACATTATTTTCATAAATTCGTTCTTCCAGAATATGTATTCCTAAAAAGTCTGTTAAATCAAGTTTAGCCTAAAGTTGCCTCCTTACATATTTAAGTTCAGCCTAAAGGTTTTTCTGTACATCATGAACTATACAAATGGAGGTGTAAACAGACCATAGCCCACACCTGTGCCAGTCACTGAGTTTGGCCAATCAAATATAGCCAACTGTCCAAATCGTGTTCAAATAAGGCAAATGCAGAACTTGTAACCAATCCAGTTGTTTCTGTACCTCACTTCTGTTTTCTGAACATCACTTTCCTTTTGCTGTCCATAAATTTTCTTCCACCACATGGCTGCGCTGGAGTGTCTGAATCTGTGTGATTCTGGGCCTAAGGGATTCATGAATTGATCATTGCTCAATTAAACTCCTTTAAATTTAATTTGGCTGACGTTTTTTTTTTTTTTTTCTTTTCTTTTTTTTAACAAGTCCCAAATGTGTTAACAACCATGTTTGGAAAATCAGGACAAATTAAGCTCAAAAATGTGGACATCAACAGCCAATCCAGAAAATATATGGGGAGGTTCAAATGAATTGATAAGCTTTTACTCCGTCTCCTGTTTTTTTCTGAACATTTCTTTACTCACTGTTTGAACCTGTATTTAGTATGTTTCTCCACATAATATCAGAAAATTTTAGCATCGGTAGTAAGACAAATTAACAAACTAAAATGAGCATAGATATTTAAAAGAGTCAAGGACTTGGAGAAGGGAGTTTCAGATACATCTAATGTCATAATTAACACAAGACTTCTAATTAACATCATATTCCTAATTGGGGTAGTCTATTATGAGTTGGAGACTATTCTCATTTTTCTGGGCTGCCCTATGTTGACTCTTCAATTTGTAGGCAAATGCAGATGTCTTCTTTTTACAGTGGTTTTAGGGATACCAACACAGCAGCTCACTCAAACATATCTCCCCTTCCAGTTTACCAGAGAGCTGGGTATTCCCATCATTAGGATAATTTCACAGGTGCAGTAGAAACGCATTTTATGTCAGAGCCCCAGAAACACGCAGAACTTCAGATCCCTGTAAGAATGCGTTCATAGGGCAACAAAAATAGCATCAGTGCCTTGAGCTTCATTATTGTCCATTTAAAAAGCAGTCGTGGCCGGGCATGGTGACTCACTCCTGTAATCCTAGTACTTTGGGAGGCTGAGGCAGGCGGATCACTCGAGGTCAAGAGTTCAAGATCAGCCTGGCCAACATGGTCTGGTAAAAATACAAACCCTGTCTCTAGTAAAAATACAAAAATTAGCCATGCAAGGTGGCAGGCGCCTATAATCCTAGCTACTCAGGAGGCTGACGCAGGAGAATCGCTTGAACCCAGGAGGTGGAGGTTGCAGTGAGCTGAGATCACACCACTGCACTCCAGCCTGGATGACAGAGGGAGACTCTGTCTCAAAACAAACAAACAAACAAAAAAAGTCATGTGAAGTCCATTTCTACTTTATTTATAAAACTACAATGGGAAACGTTGCCATTATGTGCTTTGTGGCATAAACTTACTCTTAGAATTTACTAATAGAAAAAAAAAAAGCGTCTCTCTCAAAAATCTGATACATTTGCTTTAGCCTGATAAGAAAAGCTTAAGGTATTCATTGCCTTCTTTTTTGCCTCTATTGCCTGGAAGCTCAGAGTTCAGTTTTTTGCTCAAATATGGTAGGTATCAAAGGTTCTCTGGTTCAACTACTTTACCTCTCTCTACTCCTAGACTACATGGCTTGGTTCTTGCTTGTTTTTGTTCTTCTTTCACGTACTTGATTGAATTTTTATCTCTATTCCTAAATGATTGCAAATTATTTCATGGGAGGAGATAGAGTTCATTCTTGTTATTCACAGGAGTTATACGTTCTATAAAGTTGCTACAAACACTGAATTAGTGAATACCAAGTCATTGCTATTAGAGGAAATGGGATTAGGCTCCTGTGAGCCTCTGGCCACAGTATTTTCATCAACTGAGCAAAATAGAACATTGTTTTCTATGTGCTTTCGTTTAAAGATACCTTATATAATATATAGTTGATTCGTTAACACTGAACTCATGGTCAACAGCACTATAACTCACGCCTGAACGAAACTTATCTGTGTATCTTCTCCTTAAGGCACATACAGCCTGCTTGCCCTTAAGAACACTAGACAGTCCCTCAGTACTGCCCATGGGGGATATTTTAAACAGAGAAACCACCACTTGAAAGGACAAAAATGTGAAAATATGGCATTAAATAAATCATGAAAAGGACACTTGTTTACAACATGAGAGCTAAAACAAGAATGTACAGCACCAACTTGTTTGACCTCAGCTGAGAATATGCAAGTTGCATGACTCAAATTTTTACCGCTCTGTATATGCCTGCAAATAACTACAAAAGCACCATGATATTGATTCTGGGGTCACAAATAAATGTTATTAAGCAGGCAGATTTGCAAATACATGATTATTGAATCACAAGGATTGATGGTATGTTATCTCAAAATTAATATTATCATATTTTGGCCAATTAGCATATTTACAACAATAAGAAGAGCAGGTTAACAAATAGAAAGGAGGGTTCTGTGGGAGTGGAACTGGTGAAAAGCACACTTGGATAACCTTGTAGAAATATGCAAAAGGCTAGAGCAAAGACAGAATGAGCATATTCCAGGGGGCAGCCAGGGGTTCTGACCAGCGACTCAGGGCCCTGGGAACAGACTAGGAAAACAAGGTGAGGCTAAAAGGAGACAGCATTAACCTATTTCACAATTTTCCTTTTTTTTTTTTTTTTTTTTTTTCTATTGCAATGACCTTTCTATTATATTCATTATTGCTTAGCTAGAAGTATCCGGAGGGACTTACTTTCTTTCTAAATAGATTTTATTTTATTTTATTTCATTTTATTATTATTTTTTTGAGATGGAGTCTCACTTATCGCCCAGGCTGGAGTGCAGTAGCATGATCTTGGCTCACTGCAACCTCTGCCTCCTGGATTCAAGCGATTCCCCTGCCTCAGTCTCCCGAGTAGCTGGGATTACAGGCATTAGCCACCACACTTGGGTAATTTTTGTATTTTTAGTAGACAAGGGGTTTCACCATGTTGACCAGGCTGGTCTCAAACTCCTGACCGCGGGTGATCCTCCCACCTCAGCCTCCCAAAGTGCTGGTATTACAGGCATGAGCCACTGCGACAGGCCCCAAATAGATTTTTTACTCTACACTTAGGCTAATACATCAGGCCATGTAAGTGGGCATTGTGATGCTAATAGTAGCCTAATGCATAAGGAGCTTTGGCCAAATTGTTAGTAAAAGTTGAGGCATCAGATTCTAAAGGAAACCTGATGTCATATTTCTAGTGTTGATGATGAAAAACTTTATTAAACCTGAAAGAGCCAACTCCCTCCCTATACCTCCATTTTCACAGCAACACCCACACAAAGACACTCAACCGGTGAAAACTGGTAGAAAGGCAGGCTGGAAAATAAACATGTGAAATGTGTAGGACAAATAAGCAGATCAGCTCATTTATTTAGGATGCTGCAACGTAGTAGATTCTCAGTATTTCAGGGATCTATTATGTAAGAAGTAGATCTAAATTTGGCCGGGCACAGTGGCTCACACCTATAATCCCAGCACTTTGGGAGACCAAGGTATGCAGATCATTTGAGGTCAGGAGTTTGAGACTAGCCTGGCCAACATGGGTGAAACCCCATTTCTACTAAAAATACAAAAATTACCCGGGTGTGGTGGCTAATGCCTGTAATCCCAGCTACTCGGGAGGCTGAGGCAGGAGAATCACTTGAAGCCGGGAGGTGGAAGTTGCAGTGAGCCAAGATGGTGCCACTGCACTTCAGTGGGTGACAAAGAAAGACTCTGTATCAAAAAATAAAAGAAAGAAAGGGTAAATTTTCTGTCTGTACTGGGACTGTCTTTAACTTTAACCCTCACAGATCTTCCATTTAGTGAAAATTGTTAGGATTATTTGTATCATAGACCTCCTTAGAAATTTTAACTCATAATCATTTGTCAGTGTGATTGGCTAATTCATTGTCTCTTCCCACAGTTATATCCCTCAGAAGATATTGATATATTGAAAAACTATATCTATATGATGTGTTTTATTCATGAACTTGGCTCAGTTCTTGAAGTGGCACTCTCATTATCTCTGATTAATATGACACTCTTCTCCTCCTCCCTGCAGCCATCTCAGGGTTATGAGATGGTTTTTCTTCTAGTTCTGTGGCTCTTATCCTTCCTGTCCTTCATTTGGACTGTGGTCCTAAACCTGTTAGGATGGGCAACCAACATACAGATTATAGTGTAGGAGGGACCTTGCCCAAATAGTCATGATTTTTAGCATTAAATGTTTTGATCTTGTTATTTGGCCAAATTTTACAGAATTTGAAGAAACATTTCAGAAAAGACTTTATATTAACATTTTCCATTTTAGAAGAATAGAAATAATCTTCATGTTATTATGATACATTAAAGTGTTAGAATCAAGTAGATTGACTTGAAAGTTAGAATGCGTCTGATTTCCAAACAGGCCAGTTTGCTCTGCTTTCTTTTATAGTAGGTTGACATCAGACCATTGGCCCAGCTGATATGCAGCCAGAACACACCAGTGTGGTTTATTTTGATTGATCAGCAGGTGTCGTGCTCATTGTTGAATGTGTTTAATATCACCCTTAGTCCCTGAAGAATCAGGAGAGGAAACAGCAGAGATGAGTGCAGATATATTACTGACACTCTTTAAAATGACTCTTCAAGTGTACATTCTCTTTGCAGTGACTCAGAAAGAAGCATCTTCTTAATATAGAATAGGTTGGCACTGCTAAAATAAAAAAAAAATGAATGAGCTTTATTGAAAATCTAAACTTATAGGTATGTTATTACCACAAAGCTTTAACAAAAATCAGCTGTACAGGGCATTAATTTATTGTAATTTATTATAGTGTTTTCTTGAACTTCAACAATCAGAGATATTTTTACTACAAATTCTATGCAGGTTATGTTCCTTGCTGACACAATATCCAGTGACAATGGTACAAATGAATTTGAAAGACAGTGATTTACTTTATAGAAGTTTATGTTGCCTGTTCATTAAAAAATAGTATTATTGAATAAATTGAAGAAACTTTCAACAAATACTTTTGTCTGAAACTAGGGGATGGAGGGTGAAATTAGTTGCAGCAGCCCTGCAGACTAAGAATGTTTTTAAATAAGCTCTTGAGACTACACAGATAAGACCTAACAGCAAGGTGTGTCTTAAAATTTATTTTAGTCAATGTTTTGATTTTGCTTTGACGTAAGGGAAAAGATTTTACCTATCCTATTAATATATAAGGTTGTCTTGTTTATCTTTCTTGATATTATCTTCTAAACTTTGATGGACTTGAGAATGTCCTGATAAACCTAGTTATACCTAAAATTACTTGAAAATATTAAAAGAAATTTTCTTTTCACATAAAGCTTTACAGAAACCTTTTCTGAAAAATAGTTCAAAGCCGTATGCCCTTGAAGTAAGACTGGAAGCCATTTCAGTGCAGTTCATTAAGTCCTCTAGCAGTTCTGTAAAGAAAAACGCATCAATTCTCTCCAAGAATATCAATAGTTATCTGATCTAGGCTTTGTTTGTGCTGGAATAAGCAAGAAACTGTTTACATATCTTTTCTTACAAACAAGTGGGGCAACCAATTCCACATTTGTTTTCTAAATTTCTCTGACTTGAAATTATCATTTGGAGATAAGCCAAGTACAGATAGAAAACCCAGACTAAATTTCCCTGTGATGAACGAATTAGTTTAGTTTAGAGCTATTTCTCACATAGCAGTCTTCTATCACTAGACATTTGACCTAACTTACTCATTCACAGTCACACACACATGTTCATGTGGCAGATACTGGACTCCATTTAGCTTAATCAATAAGGTATGTTTTTAAGGAGTCGAGCTGTTGTCTGTGATCCCTGCCAATCATCTAAATCCTTAATTGTGAGTCATTTTATTCTACATAATGAATCTATTTTTCTAGACTGGAGGACTGGAAATTGGACTGAATAGTGTATTGGTGTCTTATTTCTGAAGCCAATGACTGAGGAGGCAATATAGCACTAATGATTACTCTAAAATTATTAAGGTGCAATCAACCAAAATATCTTTTGCTATCATGTATCTTTGAGGTTGGCCATTTAGTTTGCAACGGTGGACCTGTTTGCCGAACCTACAGTTATTTATAAGCCCATCTCTTATTCTGGTAGTTGGCTAGATTTGGCTTAGAAAATAATGTCATCATTCTCAATGGAAAAATGCTCAGGCTAGTTGATCAGTTACTAATACTTTAGTCTGCAGAATGACCACAGCATCTGTGAATTCACCAGCTCAATCTACTTACATATACAGTATTTCTCAGTGTTCATGGGGGATTGGTTTGAGGACCCTCGGTTAATACCAAAATCCACAGGTGCCCAAATCCTTGTATAAAATGGCACAGTATTAGCATATAATGTCCTTCAATATATTTTAAATCATCTGTAGATTACTTATACCTAATGCAATGTAAATGCTATGTAACGAGTTGTTATACTATATTGTTTAGGGAATAATAACAAGAAAAAAATGTCTCTACATATTTAGGACAGATACAACCATTCATTTTTTTCCCAGATATTTTTGATCTGCAGTTGGCTAAATCTATGGATAATGAACCCATGAATGGGGAGGGCTATCTGTACCTCTCCCCATCTCGAGATGGAGTCTTGCTCTGTTGCCCAGAGCTGGAGTGCAATGGCGCGATCTCGCTCACTGCAACCTCTGTCTCCCGGATTCAAGCAATTCTCCTGCCTCGGCAACCCGAATAGCTGGGATTACAGGCGTGCACCACCACGACTGGCTAATTTTTGTATTTTTGGTAGAGATAGGGTTTCACCATGTTGGCCAGGCTGGCCTTGATCTCCTGACCTCTCATGATCTGCCCGCCTCAGCAACCCGAATAGCTGGGATTACAGGCTTGCACTACCACGTCCAGCTAATTTTTGTGTTTTTGGTAGAGACAGGGTTTCACCATGTTGGCCAGGCTGGTCTCAAACTCCTAACCTCATCATCCGCCTGCCTCGGCCTCCCAAAGTGCTGGGATTACAAGCCTGAGCCACCGCACCCACCTGGCTATCTGTATTTTTAAATGTTAAATAGGTGGGAAACTGATAACTTATTGTCAAAGATACCCAGTCAGGTGTTGTTGACAGTATTGGTGAATAAGCCTCAAATTCTATGCAATTCCCTTGAGGATGGACTTAGAAACTCTACAGAGGAAGACAAAAGGTCCTTTCTACAAGAGAGGATAGTGACCATATTTTCAGAACTATGGATCAAAACATTTATTTAACTTGTTAAATATTTATTATTCATTTTACCCTGAATCTGCCAGTGTAATGGAATATTTAAAGTAGTAGCTGCTCCATAAATTCCAGGCCATAGCACTGCCATCCAGATGGGTCACATAGATTTTACTGATAAAGTTATTTTTGCCCCGCAATTCTCGTACAACTCTATTTCTAAGCCTGGAGCCTCTAACATTAGGCATTACTTTGGACTTTTGTTACATGTAAACAAGTAAATATATTTACTGGGAACAGTAATTTATAGTTGTTTTTAGCCATAACTACGTTAGCAGAAATTAATTTATCAGAAAGACTAGCCAACAAATCATTGATTTGCTAGCTTGGGGGCAGCAAAATGGCACTAAGCACTGTAGAAAACATCAAAAGAGAGAAAGATGGGCTCTGAAATAAAGTTCTAAGAAAGATTAATTTTACCCATGATTTATACTATAAGGAAAGAACTTTACCCTCAATTAATATGAAGGATACTCAAGAAGACAATCTTACCTTCATGATAAAATAGACAAATCATAACGTTATTTGCCCAGACAGAATTTTAGGAGCCATAGAGAATGTTTGACCTTATAAAAAGCTTCATTATTTCCAATTAAGTAGGAGAAGCTGAGGTTATATTATTTCTTCACAAAGTCTGCAAAAAAGCATCTTTTGATTCTTCCTTACTAAGGTGTCATGACAAAGCAACTATTATTTAGAATGTTATTGACTTATGTATAGACATTATTGCTATAGTGTAAACATACTTCTGGAAACTCATCACTGGAATAAATTTCATAAAAATATTCACTCCTGTAATTCTAGTATAAATTCATTTCTGATCCATGTGTACAGGGTAATTTTAAAGTCAGAGTAATGAAGTGATATTTGCTGCTAAAAAAGCAAAAAGATATTCACCATTCAGTCTACTTCTTAGACTTTTCTTAATTAGTGTTGGATTTGAGGTATACTCTCAGCATCTGGGGGTGCTAGATAGTACATTACGACAAAGAAATAGGACCTTAGTAGATAAGAAACCTTTACTTTTCTGCCCTTATATTTATTTGTCCTTGGGACCCTGTGGTTTGGAGAAGACCTAACTGTTGCCTGTATCACCTAGTTCAGTTGTGCCTTGAAATCATTCCTTGGGGTGATTTTGGTAATTGTGTTACCTAAAACTGGACTCAGAAAGACTATGGCTACAATGGGAGAATGTTTGTTTACTTTAACTCTCTTTCATGTTTTCCATGCTGTGCATATTTACGGCACAAAGGTCTTGTAATCTTAACAAGTTATATGTAAAAAGGTATTCCAAAGAGAAAGCAGTAGTAAGAAAAAATAGAATTTGCAAAACTCTTCCCATTAAAGTCAAAATTACTAAACTTTTGATTTTCTTATACAATAGCCTAGACTTGAACACTGTTATATTCAATGAATGTATACTTTTGCTGATAATAGTTCGAAGCTGAAAATAGGGGTGCTTATTGTTGGTCTTTAGTCAAGGGTTTAACATCAATGTACATTTTCACCCTTGATAACCATGTCAAATAGTCATCAGTTAAAATGATTCACAAATGTTCATCATAAGTTGTAGGAGGACTTTTTTCCAGCAATATGTGTGTCTTCTTTCCATATTTATTATTACTCTCTCATATAAGTCCATATACTCTTTACAAAACAAGAGATTTGTCCCTATAATATTAGCTTACCTACAATCAAAACACAAGAAAAAACGCATTGATATTTCCCAAAAGAATGTGAAATGTTGATCAATTTACAGATAGGGATAACATAGAAGATTAGCAGTTCAATACTAGTTTAGTGAATAATATAAGTAGCCAAATGCTTAAGAAAAAAAAAAATTAAAGTCCACAATACTGTAATCAGAAATCTTGCCTGGAATATTTGTAGGTGTGGATTATGTGTCTGACTTGTACATGAGTCATTTAAATGTTCTCCATCTATGATCACCACAACAGAAATAACTTGGATATTGCCATTTTATAAGGAGCTTTTATGAAAAACTTATTTGTTCAAACTAGATGTCTCAAATGATGGATCCATAACAAAGAAAGAGTTATACACCTGAAATCCAGAAGGAACACAGAGAACTTCTCAACTGAACAAGTAGGCATGCAATATGTTCTCATACTAATTATTTAATAGTCAGAAATACTTGTGATGGACAGTTTGAAGCACCCAGATGGTGGTATAAATAATTTTTATAAATTTAATAGAATATCTCCCAAACTTTTTCAAACAGTGAAGAAAAAAATATTAACATGGAGATGAAGAAGGGGAAGAGAAGAGGCAGAAGAAGAGACAAGGTAATTTTCCCTAAATTTGGTCAAACATTTGACACGTTTTTCCAGTCAATTTCTTGACAATATTTTACATGTTATTGGAATCTACACAAATACTCATTACTAGACAATTATTCTGTAATTTTTCTAGAACATCAAGATATATTTGTTATGCTTTGGTAAGTAGATCTTGAGGATAAAAGTGTCATCAATTTAGTGACAGCAAAGCTAGAACAAAGCTACTAATTAAAATGAAGAGAATGGGAGTTAATTTGAACTTAAATTAACATTGGCTGGGCATCAATTATTAGAGCATGATATTAGTGAGCCAGAATCACTTGATTCAATCACATTCTGTTGGGTTACCAATCTCTACTACTAGGACATATTTATAATTGAGATATGACTTGTCATTTTTCACAGGGTGGGTTGGGAGAGAACATAGGTGAAGAGAATTATACACGAAAGAAAAATTACTTAATGATTGCCCCCACAGAAGCTACAGGCATATTTATTATGTCCTTCCAATTTAACAACAATGATTTTAATGATAAATACATATATATACACACATATATATAATTATATATATAACCTTAAATTTTCCCTAAGTCCTTCCTGAACTTAAACGTATTTATTAGCTAAAGCAGAGTAGTGGTTGCAGAAAATAAAGAAAATAATTATTCCTCTCTTATGGTTACTCCACCTCCTTCTTTCCAGGACCTCCTTGACAGATGGCATTTGGTCTCATAGATTTTGGAGATCACCCATGTGCCTGTATTTCCCAGTCATTATCATCAGCCTGACCTCTCCTGAGAGGTCTAGATTTCAAGAGTCATTTTCTTGAGCATATGCAATTGAATAACCACAGTTACCTCAAATGCAGTACTTCTTCCTCCCTTAACCTGCCTTTCCTTTTCTATGCCTGATTTCAATTTTGGGGACTACTATTTATCCATCTATTGCCTTAGTAGAGCCAGAAATTTAGACTTCATAATAATTTCTCCTTTCCCCCTATGTCTGGTTAATGCCCACTCTTGCTAATTATTTCTTTAATATTAATATAATTTATCTTCTCCAACTTTACAATTTCAGACCTTTGGTATTTCCCACTCCTCACTGATCTTTCTACAGTTTTAACCTCCTTAAATTTATCTTCCTCTTTATTACCATATTACTGCGTTCAAACCACTAACTGAAAACTTATCAAGTTACACTAAAATTATCTACTCATGTAACTCTCTATTTTACTTGATTCTAAGTTCTTTAAGAGCAGGAACTATATCTTACTGACCATTACAACTAAAGTACCTAATATGACCTGCCAGATAGTAGGCACTTAATGAATATTTTAAGCAAAAAATTCAGATAGACGAAAATTATACCAGAGATTAAATTGGTATTGTCAGGTTTAACACGGTGACAGGTTTTTTGTTGTAATAACATTGTCAGCTTTAACCAACTTAACATTTTTCCTAATGTTTGTAATGTCCTACAACAGGCAGCAATTTTGCTCCTCAAAGAACATCATTCATTCTTGGATTTCTTATTTTCATCTTTCAGATCAAGTGACTATGCACAATGCATAAACTGAACTCTCCACAGTTCAGTTTACTGTGGAAAACACCAATTAGAAAGCAGTTCTGAGCTATTTTTAAATCCTCCGATTCTAATTTCTACGTACTTTTAGAAAACACGATTCCTGAAAATAAGACAAAATATTTCTACTGGTTATAAAATATTGCAATGCAAACAGAACATATTTCTTTAAACATATAGTTAATATTTATGAATTTTAATTGTTCCTTTTCTATTTTGAGTTAGTTCTCTGTTCTCAAGTTGCCAAGCTTATACCCTCAAGTGTCTCAATATTTACAATATTGATTTTTAGAATCAACCTTACTGCTCTAGACTGCTTAGACCTTCACGGCTATGTTTTACTAAAATCACTAGAATCTAACACCTTCTAGAACTGAAGAATGGGAAACTGGTTTCTGGGTCCCTGGCCTCATGCATAAGTCTACTTTAAAAGTCAAAGCAAACTTTGAAAGGGTGAAAACTGTAAGGAATCAGAACCATGGAAAATACACCTGATAAGAAGATCTGCTGGGAAGCAGAATAACAATATAATTTGAGGCAAATTAATCTTCAGAGCAACTCAGTTATTATCATTTAATCATTTCCAAAGAAAACCTCAATGTAGAATTTTATGACTTCCTCAGAGCTTGCACAGGAAACATGCCCAGCAAGGTTTCTCCATGTTTGCAGAGGACACAAAGCCTGCAGGTTGGTGTACCTGTACTTAGTGATCAGTATGTTTTGTCTTTATCCATTTTTCATCTCTCCTCACCTTTATTTAAATATAAGTTGCTCCATAATCACAGATGAATAAATTCTTATCAAGTACGTACATTCCTGAGGGCACCCAAATTAAAGGTGTTCAGAAACAATACTAATGAATACTTGTTGGGTATATTTTATTTTTGTCTTCTTGGTTTTCCTAATAGGTAAGTGAAAAAAAATAAAATATAGCAAAGGAGATTTGGGGAGACTGTATAGGCCAATTTCAAAATAAGTAGAACCTGATGATGGCCTAGTGAAATTACGAGAAGAAAGCAAACCCAAAGTTGCTCATTTCATCTTATTACTATTACTACTATGCAGGCTTCATCAACTAGCATCTTGTTTCCAATTGAAGATTAAAGAATAGACCTTTCAAACTTGATGGTCTATTTATTTAAGCCTGTTTTGTTATGTTTTAACCCTCTGTTATAAATATGAGAATATTTTTGTTACAGCATTTCTTTTCCTGTAAGATATGTTTTGCAGTGTTGTTTCCTAGGTTCTTCCTAATAGAAGCTTTTACTTCCAAACCTTGAGAGGCAGTATTTGAGAATAGGTATTACAAACCTTAGAAAGATTAAGATCAAAGATTGAGTGGGAGAGGGACAGATATAAGGACTGGGAATGACAGTTTCCATACAGTTAGTTATGATATCTATCTTTAGTTCGCTTAAAGAATTAATAAATTAGCAAACAGGTTGCATTGCTCCTACATTTTACAGCATTTGGGAGAAAGTTCCAGAAAATCAGAGGCTTAAGTTACTCCAAGGATGCACCTAAGTCAATATGTGGCACCTCTTGATATTAGAAAAAGTTTCTAATTCTTTTCAAAGTCACTAAGACATGACTAGCTTCTCTTTCCCTCTGAAAAATCTAATTTCATTTTGTATTTTTAATATTTAGATATGTACAGGAACATTTATCAATAGTTCATTTTGTTTATGAAAATAATATATTTTGAATAATAGACCGTAAGAACTGAATAATTCATTTAATGAATTTCTCAGGCTCTGATTACCTTGCCTAAGTTAGATTGGGCAAATATAATACAAGCTGATTTTGCTTTTTCTAATTATTATTGTTCTGGTATATCCCTCAGGTCAGATTTAACACATAATCTCATTTTTTTCTGAGCCAGTTAAGGAGAGAAACAAGAAGAAAACAGATTAATTTGACTCCAAGTTCAATATGATTGAAAATAAATTTATGTGCTAGAACGAAGCCAGAAAGAGGACTAAAATGAAGTCTTGTACTTTTTTCCTAAACTTATTAAAAAGAAATTTTCCCTCTATTATAGAGTTCATATGTTTCTATCTCTTCTTCCATGTTTACATATATGCACACACACACACACACACACACATACTTATGCACACAGATTTATGTATAACATAAAGATAACCTTAGGTAGATCTAAGGTTTTCTATCTATCTATCTATCTATCTATCTATCTATCTATCTATCTATCTCTACCTATCATCTATCTAGAGGGATAGACACATAAATGGAAGGAAGAAAAGGAAAAAGAAGGAAAGAAGGAAGGAAGTAAACATAAAACAAGAATTATGTGTTGCCCAAGTCTAGAGTTGAACAGTAGGGATGTTAAAATAACCCTTACCTTTTATTTTACACAGGAGAAAATCAAGATCCTTAAGGAGACTGAATGCCCTGTCTATAGTTATACACTACTCAATGCTAGGAATATTTGACTAATAATAGACTTCCTACTGTTTTTATTTAAATCCCACCAATATATGAAGTCTACATCTCCTCTCTATGAAATCGTTTCCAAAATTATGTGAGTGGGTCTTGGTATCCTTGAATACAGCTGTAGCTACCTAGAAACGTTTTTCCTGCTTTTCTGGATATTAAATATTTGCTTTAGAACGCAGCCACTACTTAATCTACTTTGATCTGTTTTATATTTTATAACTAAACTTTCATTATCAGTTCTTAATTTAAAATATCTATAACACGTTATCAAATATTAAACAAATTGTGTTCTTGTATTTGTAGGATTACAGCTTTGGATGAGCGCTTGAGGGTTGTTTAGTTCAACCTCCCAGTAGAAGCCATTCTATAACACCTCTGACAAGTTAAGTTTTAGGTTGCTGCACTTCCTGATCTTCATTGGTCTTGTCTAGTTTCTGCAATGACTCTTCCCCATTGGTGCCTCCAGATTCACCTTGTGCCTCTCTCTGCCACCTGCTTTCCATTCTCCAAACTCCTTTCCTCAGTTTCTTGAATACTCCAAGCTCTTTCCCAGGTTAAGAATTCAGCAAATGCTTTTGTACCATCTGGTTTGTTCTTGTTCAACCCCTTCACCTGACTAGCAACCAGGCAACCTTTAGATCTCAACTGAAATGCCCTTTCCTCACAGTAGTCCTCTTGACCACTTCTGCCATTAGTCTTTCTCATTTAAAGAAGTGATTTGCAGTCGCAATAACTTCTCAGCTTTCTTTGATTTTAATTTTCTTTTGGTGTTGTGTAGACCTTCCATTCTGAACACTATTTTCTTTCACATAGAAAGAAGAGGGATTCATGGCTGGGTGCAGTGGTACACACCTATAATCCCAGCACTTTGGAAGGCCAAGGCAGGCAGATCACCTGAGGTCAGGAGTTCAAAGCAACCTGGCCAACATGGTGAAACCCCATCTCTACTAAAAATACAAAAATTAGCCTGGTGTGGTGGCACATGCCTGTAATCCCAGCTACTTGGGAGGTTGACGTGGGAGAATCACTTGAACCCCGGGGCAGAGGTTGTAATGAGCTGAGATCAAGCCACTGCACTCCAGCCTGGGCAATAGAAACTCTTCTAAAAAAAAAAAAAAAAAAAGAAAGAAAAGAAAAGAAAAGAAAGAAGAGGGACTCAAAGTAGAAACTGAGTAATTCTACTTTCTTTCACGTTCACCAGCACCAGCATGAAGGGAGATGACCCTTCTTTATTCACTGCTTTGTTTCAAACAATGTGAAAATAATCTATCACTCTCCTGAGCATTTTTCCCAAGATTCCACTCACTGTGCGTTACTCTTCTTCAAACTATGCTTACAGCTCTGACAACACCTTCGTTAAGTATTTCTAATTATATGTTTCCTTTATTCATCTGTTCTGGAAGTCATTTTAAAAAATTGAATTTATTAGAGCTTCTACGTATGTAGCCTCATGAGTTTTTCTGGGGGCATCCTTCTTTTCAATTATCTTTAGAATTAGGTGAAACGCTATTTTCAGAATTTTTTAAAGTTAGTTTTTCTGAATATCTTATTTTGAGAACTCCATCTCTTTCCCGAACTGCCAGTGATTCCACACTGCTACATGAAATCATCACTTCCCTGTCCTCATCTCACTGTTTATCTTGGCCCTGTCTGACACCATTGACCACACCCTTCATCCTAAAAAAAATTCCTGGCTTAGGTTCATGATGACACGCTCATCCAGTTTACCTTTCACTTGAATGGCTTTTTACTGACTCCTCCCATTCAAGGTCCCAAATGTCTGCATAAGCCAGAGCTGCATCCTCAAGCCCTGATTTTTTTCTCTGTAATCTCTCTCTGAGTGATGTCCTCAAGGCTATCACTCTAAATAGCATCCATAGGCACTTGCCTCTCAAATTTCTATATCCAACTATGATGTCCTCTAGGTGTTCCAGATTCATATATGCAAAAGCCCAAGTTGATAATTCCACTTGGATGTTGAAAAACACTTCAAAAGGCTGCAAAGAAATTCTTCATTTCCCATTAAAACCGTTTCTTCCTAGCTTTATCCATCTTAGGAAATGGCCTTCTGTCTACCCAGTATCTTTCAGTAGAAATCCTGTTGATCATTTGGTTCTTTTGTTTCTTCACCTCCACCTTTATCCAATTTATTAGCAAGTTCTGTCAGCTCTGCCTTCAAATATTTTCTGAATCTCTCTACTTCTCTAGGTGGCCACTGTTCTGACCCTAATCTATGCCACTGTCATAACTGGTCTATTGGAATAGCCTCCTAACTGGATTCTCTTCTACTCTGGTCACCCTATGACTTAGTCCCTTCAAGGAAGCCAGAGTGATCTTTTAAAAAGATCACCTGGCCGGGCACAGTGGCTTACGCCTGTAATCCCAGCACTTTGGGAGGCCGAGGTGGGCAGATCGCAAGGTCAGGAGATCGAGATCATCTTGACCAATGTGGTGAAACCCCATCTCTACTAAAAATACAAAAATTAGCTGGGCATGGTGGCACATGCCTGTAGTCCTAGCTACTCAAGAGGCTGAGGCAGGAGAATCACTTGAACCCAGGAGGTGGAGGTTGCAGTGAGCCAAGATCGTGCCACTGCACTCCAGCCTGGCAGCAGAGCAATACTCTGTCTTGGTTAAAAATAAATAAATAAATATAAATAAAAATAAATAAATAATCACCTCCCCTGAGGCTTTTCTTGACCACTGAATCACACAGTCCCCTTCAGATCACTCTCACTATATTACCCTTTAACATTTTTTTTTTCTTAGTATCACCAGAAGTTCCAGAATTACTAATTTATTTACTTATCTATCTCTCTCCAAACCCCAGATATAATTTCCATGACAGCAGAGGCCTTGTATATCTCACTAAACTCTGTTATTCACAATGCTTAGAAGAATATTAAAGTTCATAGTATGCTCAGTAAATATTTATTGAAAAACATTCAACGGGCTATGTCTAAATCACAGTGTTTTGTCATTTTACTTGGAATAAAAAACAAAGGCCAAAAAGTTTATTAGGACCTTCAAAGTCCTCCAAGACCTGTCCCCATTATCTCCTCTCTCTCATTTCTTGCCACCCCCACCTCACTCCCTCTATGCCAGGTGCATAGGCTGCTTTGCTGTTCCTGAAAGATGCCAGAATGCTTCAATCTAGAATGCTCTTCCTCCACATATCCACGTGTATCATTCCCTTACTTGCCTCAGATCGATATTAAAATGTCATCTCAGTGAGGCTTTTCCTGGGCATCTGATATAGAATTTCAGTTCTCCCTGCCCCCAGCCCCGGACACTTTCTGCATGCCTCCTGGGCTTCATACTCTCTGCTGAGCATTTCTCGCTAATGTGCCATAGACTGACCCTGCTTATCTAGTTTGGTCTTTGTCTCCCTGGTAAAAGACAAGCTCTATAAGGTCAGGAATTTTGGTCCACTTCTGTCCACACAGAGTTCAGTGCATAACACTCTTTACAAATATTTGTTGAATAAATGAACAAGCAACTTAATTAATTATTTATCTCAGTTTATTGAGCAGTTGTTTAGTTAAAAAGACTAAATTTATTGAAGATTTTTTTGGTCATTTGATAAACAGAGTGTTACTCTCTTTATTGGCAATCTAGACAAGTTTGTCTTATTTAAGGAGTGCCAATGGGAGGTTAATATTCGGAGAACATGAATAATGATTGCAAAGGGTGTGAAACAAATTGAGTAATACTATCAACTCCATATTTGGGGTTTACAATAGGTTTGTTATTATGCGCAGTGATGTTGCTGCTTCCTACTTCTATAGGATATACTTAAGCCCCATATATACCTAATAATGAATTAAAAAAAAAATCATTCCCCTTTGGCAGCCATCTTTAGAAAGGAACGTATTCTTCATGGGAAACACCTGGTATGTCCTGTCTGTTTTTATTGAAATCATTTTCCTGCATCTCAACATTACAATTACTTGCTTAACACCTGAACTATTGGTCAACCTGCCTTGATGAATCAACTCAAGAAACTGGATTGATTGTGAGATGAGCTTTATATGAGTAATTGTTCTATATTTCATGCCCTACTGATCTGAGAGCCCAAAACCTAACCAAAAATTTGCAGAAGTGAGGGTGGGAAAAGAACAGGTTTCTATTCTGAACAACCTGGACATTTGGATAACTTCCATTTTTCCAGAAAAACAGTGAAATAAATGAACAGCAATTCTGAAACCAACATATAGTTGTAGTGTAAACTGGCATACCAACTGATCTTCTCCTACCAAGAAGATCAATTATATTAGGGTTACCTTCCCTATTGGGTCAAACATGCCTGTTCCAGAAATGACCTATGAGAAAGGGGAACTGTGGTTTGCTTGCATTCAACAGATTCCCTTTATTCCTTCTTGGCAACTATGAGAACAGGCTCATCCAGTTTCATCTGCTGTTTTGTTTTCCTTTCGAAGGCAATGTCAGTAACACTGTATGAGAGGCCATAGTCATTTCTGAAACAGGAAAGTCCCAATAATATTAAACTATCTGTCAAGATTACCCTTTTTTGGTTATCGGTAGGAATCACCTCCTGCCTTCAAGGATGGCTGACCCCATCTGGGTAGAGGATTATACTAGGAAACTGTGAAAAATAACTGAGGGGCAATGGCACATGACAGGTATGTCTCTCTCTTCATCACTGCAATGTGGACTTTACAGCAGCTTGAAAATTCATTAAACTCAAATATCTGAGTTTATAATAATGCTTAAGTCCCTCTTTTCCATCAACTTTTCAAAATTTATAACCATAAAACCCTGTATATTCTATATAGATATTACTGAATATGTGTGATTATAACTAAATATTGAGAACCATAGACATTTTTCTTATAAACAGAACACAATAAAAATTCAGAGCTGTAATATATTAAACAACAATTTTGTTCTTAATAACCTTGAAATTATATGTTATTACTTTGGACTTAATGATGTGCAGTTTAAAACAACTGGAATTGCATAACCTTAGCTTTAGATCTTGACATAAAAAACTCATAAAACATGATACAGGTGCGAAGGCTCTAACCAAACACAGCTTTTTCCTAGGAACACAGTCTCTGCTTACAGTTCACCTTCTTCAGTAGTTTTCAGAGGCTTAACTAATGTTGCATTGGGTGGGAAAGTCTTGAAAGCTAATTTATTGTGACTACTTGAGTGAACACACATGCACACATATACCCTAGTTGGTGCGACACTTAGATCAGAATTCGAAAGTAACAGAGCAAAAAACTGGAAAACAGAAAGTACTCTTAAGGTCTCTGTGGCTATTTCATGTAAGGAAGTGCATATAAATGTCTTATCACTCTCCTGGCTTGCCTCACTAAGTCACTCCTCCTGGAATGAAACCCTGAGCACATCATCATCCATGCTTTTTCTTATTCATTATTTTGATTGTGTTTTGAGGTGCAAATGAAAGGAAATTAACATTGTTGTGCCTAGGCTTTTTGTTTTTCTTTTTTGCTTTTTTTGGTGGTAACCAGCTGTTTGATAAGCAAACACTCAAAGAGAGCCAGGTTGAGTTGACCCATGCCATCCGTGCAGCACACATCACTACTGTCTTCTTTGCAAGGATTTCTGATGGAAACCGCGATCGAAGGTGTACATGCACTCACACACGCACACACACACAGAGGCCTCACTTCCCACAGTGCAGGCCGGCGCTGCAGCACCCGGGTAGGTGGGAACGCGTTCCAGCAGCAACAGCCCGCCTTCCCAACTCACCAGCCTGCGAAGTTTCCTTGCCCGGAGAGCAGGTGTCAGATTTCAGAGAGGTTTCTTTCCCCTTCCCAAGCCCTGGAACTCCCGGGCTCCACCGCCAGCAAGGAGACAGGATCTGCTCCACAGGGCGACGAGCACGGGGACAGCTCCTTATCTCCTCCAACCTGTGGCTCCGGATGGGTCCAAGGCCAGGCGGTCCGCAGCCCCTGCCCGTCAGGACTGCGAGTGGCAGGGCTGGTGGCACCACCCTTGGAGTCCGCCGCGGTGGCGGGGCTGGGTAAGGTTTGTGTGAGAAGAAGGCGTGTCTGCAAGTCCCAACGCGGATGTGCGGAGCTCACCTCAGGCAAGTCTTGCTGGTGACTCAACTGCTGCAGTGAGAAACACACTCCGCTCGGGAATGAAATCTCCACACTGTGGGGCTTCGAGTCCTAGCAGCGAGCTCATTTTTATTCATTTTTTTTCCCTGTGTTTTCTTTGATGTCTCTCATTCAAAAAGCCCAGGGCGCTGTGAGAAGAACTGGGGCCCTGGCATTGCGTTCTATCCTCCGAGGGGGTGTCTTATTAACTATGGGGCGTGAAAGCGAGGGATTGCGAGTGGGGAGCAGAGGAGGGCCTCGGGAAATAAAAGAGGGCGTTGGAAAGAAATTAATATTTCAAAAGTTAGGATGTGTTCATATGAATGCTCTATTAATCGTATGCAACATCCAAATTCACTTCCCAAAGTCCTAATGCACTTCCTAAAGTCACTTCAGAGGTCAATAGGCTACCACTAAGTAAGATAATGAGCACACGGAGGCATTGAACAAATATTTGTTAAGCACCTACTATGTGCTACGTCCTGTTCTAAACACATTAGATTCGTCCACAAAGCAAAGATCCTGGCTGCCCATCTTGGGATTACATTTTAGACACATTCAGACATCCCTAATTTACAGACTGGTAGTAAAGGTAAGAATACAAGCTTGGGTACATTATAGTAGCAACCGATTTACTCCTCTGTGAACAGAATTTAAAAGTTCCAAACCTGTGACTTGGATTCATGTTAGTAAACAATGAGATGTCAATGACTGCTTGAATTTCAATTGCTTAACTTGGTTCTTATTCAATGCCCTAGAGATAATCTGGGAGGCACTGTTGTTATCAGCTTCCAGAGAATTTCTTGTGGAAGGAAGCAAAGGAATAGCCCAAACCAAAACACAGAACAAACAATAGCAAAGTAGTGGAAAAATTGAGTATTAGAGAAAACATTTTGGTCTCATAGAAATCTGTCTATTCTATTATGAAACTATTAAAGAAGTTCTATTTTGTGTCCTTCAATGTTCTTGAAAGTTGAAAAGAAGAGCAATAATGCCTTCATAGTGTTATTGTGAGGAATTGACTTCATATCAGTAATATGCGTAGAATGTGCCTGGAACAGTAAGTTCTATGAATGTGTTGGCTATACTTATAATTTTGGTAACACTTAATCTACTCCATTTTCCCCAAGTAAGATCCAGTTCATAAAAATCATTTTGGAACTACTACATAAAAGCATATGAGGCTCAGATTGTAGATTTTTCAAAGTATGTATGCTTAGAATCTATATTTATGATAAATCTACTTTGCATTTAACAGCAATATCTAAGTGTATAACAAGTATGTATCCATGGGCCCAGACAGAAATAATAGAAAGAACATAAGAAACTTGAATCTTTTCCACTGTTAACACATGATTTAAAATCAACCTCTGTGCTATACAATGATAACCCATATTCTTTACCTAGTTCATGTATTCACTACTGACATTAATCCTAATAGCTATTATTTCCTGTACGCAATATAGTTTCATCTCATTTGACTTTCACATCATTACTGTGAAATAGGCAAGGCATCTATTATATTTGTTGTCTCCATTTTCAGAATGAGGTAACTGAGGTTGAGAAAGTTGCAATAAATCTGTCCAAAGTGATGAAGTTCAAAAGGTAGAAGTCAGGTCTATTGATCCTGAATGCCGAGCTCATAGTGGTCACTGCATTGTGCTACCTACCTGCAACTTCTAGAAAAAGTTTCTGCCATGAGAAAATCTGACACACACATTTATTGATTACTCTCCTTGCCACCTTTCCCTAGATAAGTGTGTCACCTGCTTTATAGGACCAACTCTTGCAGGAATAGCTCTCCTGGAGTGACTTGCCACATAGAGTCCTGTCTCTGAGGTTCCAAGGCTCAGATCCAGTAGTGTTACATAGTGACAAGAGAAATATTGCTCGGCCACTCCATGAAGGCCACTTTGACCAGAGGTAGAGCAGAATAAAAAACAATGGAAAACCAGTGAAAACACGGGGACAGCATTATGTGTCATGATAATAGTAATAAGGTCTTCCTGTACCTGTAGTTTATGTAGCACAACTTAACTAGACATAACATCTGTCTAATTCAATCAATATGGCACTGAGGTAAACGTTAATGTACATGGGGTGATATGTAGTTACAAATGGCAAAATTATCACATGTATTTCATCTCTCCTCAAACTGCTTTATTACAAGAATAAATGAATTTTTAAAAATGTTACTGAATCACAAAGTCAAATAAGCAGATAAAATAACAGATAAACTTGCAATGAATTTTGGAAGAAGTTAAATCAGATGGAGGCATGGTGACTGATTTGGAAGAGCAGAGGATTCTATATGCATGCTTGCAGGAGAGATTATGGATAAAAAGCAAGCCAATTCTTCCTGCAAAACCTGGGCAGACTCAGGCCTAGGAGGCAGAAATCGTAGCATAGAAGGAGGCCAGGTGGTGGGGTAAACACAGGGGTTTGGTTGTACGTCTGTTTATTGGAATGCTTGGACCCAAAGTTCCCTTCCCCACTGTCACACAATCAACCAACCATAAGTTCCTCCATCTGCTCAATCCAGCTTCCAGGAGACCGGAGGTTTATTTTCTGGAGAAAGTAAACTAGAGTAATTTGTGGTTCAACAAGATGAACTGAACACATGCCTTTCTACCCTGCTCCTAGAGATAATGAATAAAAAAAGAAATTTATACACAAAACAGGAAAAAAATCTTTTGAAATTGAAAATACACTCAACATTTACAAAAAACTGACAGATGGGTGAGAAGACTAAGTTGAAAAATCTTCAGGAAAGTAGAGCAAAAAGCTGTAGAAATTTTTTTTAAATGGAAAAAAATTCTGACTAATGGAAATCTCAGAAAGCTCTAGAAAAGAGTTCTTTCTATGCAGAAAAGGATAAAAACACTAATTTGAAAAAAATTGTAAAAAAATTACCAGAAATGAAGATGATGAACTTTGGGGATCAAAAGTTTCACTAAACGTCCAGGAGAACAATCTTTTAAATTAATCAAATAATTAAACTCATCGAGCTATATCATGCTGAGATAAAAGAAACAGAGGAATAAAGAGAAAAACCTAAAACATCTTCCAGAAACATAAAGCCAATCACATACAAAGGAAAAAATAAATGCATCAGATTTCTCAAGAGCAATAATGGATCCAGAAGTTTCTTTGAATGTCTTCACATTTTTAAATGAAATTATTTTGAACTTAGAATTGTATACCAAGACAAACTGTCAGCCAAGCTTGATTTTAAAAAATTTTCAGATATGCATGGACTTAAAAAATACACATCCTGTGTGCCATTTTAAAGTAGCAGTTCCCCAAATAAGCTTGTAAATCAAGAAAGAGGAAGAGATGAAACCCCAAAAATGCAGGCCCAACATAAAAGGCAGTAAAATAAATTCTCCAGAGCAATAAGTGTGAAGCAGGCCTAAAGAGAGGTGAAGAGATGGTTTGCAGCAGGAATGTCTCCAAGAAAAAAAATGAAAAGAAAATGATAGATTGTTTCAAATGATACACATGTGCATTTGAAAATACAGTAGATAGTGAGAAGTGTCCACCAGATTCCATGTTCTGCTCTTTTTCCTGAGCACCACACTAGATTTCATTTCTTAGCCCCTTGCAGGTGGAGACACATATCACTGAGGTCTGGTTCATGGATTGTGGGCAGAAGTCATGTACATCACTTCCAGGGTATGCCCTGAGATCCTCTACACTTCCCCTCTTCCCTTATTAGTGTGCAGATGCAAAGAACCAATGAAGAGCTCTAAGGCCCTAGAAGACATGACAGCCCCTAGACGAAAAGTCATGACCCTGAACTAGGGTGTGACATGGCAACCCCAGCTGCCACATGCTGGACTACCACATGAGCTAGAAGTAAACTTGTATTGTATAATGCCAAGAAGATATTTTAGAGTTGTTACCACAGTTAGATCATTCTGTTGCAGTTGTTAAGATCAGTTGGAGGCAATTGTGAATAATATACAATAGGTACAGAGTGTGCTGAACTAATTTTAAAAGGACATTATTAAATCCATGAGAAACAAAAAGTTGCAAGAGAAAAGAAACATTATGATAGAATACCACTTTGTTCAGATCTGGACATAATAAAAATGTTGGGAACACTGACAAATGTATTAACCCTAAACTATAATAAAACTACAGGTGGAGGATGGCAGAGGGAAAGACTCTCCGTGTATATGTGCATGTAAGACAACTAAACCCTCAACTATTATAACAAAAATCAATAAATAATGTGTAAAGTTGCTAAAGAAATAGCAGGATAAGCAAACCAGTTAGAAATATAAAAGTACAGTTAAAAAGCTACTAAAAGAGTCAAATGTTTGCCTGGGGGATTAAGATCAGGGCTTAGGAGGAGACCTGCACTGCTCCACAAGAACCGTAGATTTTGATTTTGTTTTAAGTTATGAGATATATTACCTTAATAAAAATAAAATTAATTTTAAATTACACTTAAAATACACAAAAGGAAACAAAAGATATTTGTTCTATAGAGAAAACATTATGCTTTATTAAAGTATTTATATATACTTTAATATAATGATCTATAAGCAGTGGAGAAAGTGAATTGAAATGCAGGATGAAGATAGATTTGATAGGTTTGCACAATGATTTATTCATTCAACAAACATTTATTAAGCAACTTGTGCCTGGTACACTGCCAGGTATGGGGGATGCAGTGCAGAACATGAAGGAAAAATAAAGGTGTGCTCTAAGAGAAAACCAGCATTTTAAGCTTTAAGCAACAAATATATTTGGTTTCTTCTCTCTTGCCTTCAGTAGCATGAGCCACTGACCTTCTGGTCATGACAATGCCTTTCATCCTTCACTATCCTCTTAAAATTTTCTCTTGACTTGACCCCCTCACTGATGAGATCTGAGATTTTGTAACCCTTCTCTTGCAATTGCAGGGAAGGCTTCACCAGAAAGTTATGCACGGGTGTGCCTCTACCTCCTGCTGATTTTCTGTTCATGTGAAGAAGTCTGTCTAATCACAAATCAAAATCCACCCTTCTCCAGTTTGAGAAAACCTCACAGCATGACTAACAAGTCATAAGACTGAACTTCCAGGCCATGCTAGTTTTTTTCACAACGAATATGTAACTTTGAGAAATATACATGCTTAAGATACTTTCTACTGGCAAATTACTTTAAATGTGTAGCACATAAAGACCTATTTTAGATATCTGCTCATTAAACTGGCTATGTTTTCACAATTGTACCTACAGCATCTAATCTGTGGTGAGGTCTTAACCTTCCCAGAACCAACCTCATTTTGCCTGTTTTTTAGAAAGTGTAATGAAGATATACTTGGACCTTATTAGAAATTATTGTAATTTTGTCTAATTCTTTCTTCTTATGTTAGAGGAACATGCTGTGGGAAAGGTCCAAATAATGTCATGAGTGATGTTCACATATAGCCTTTATGAAAGTCCTAACTTGCCAAGAAGTCACAGTAGTGTGGGTATGCCATGATCCTGTCTATGAATATTTGACATCTTTATTAAAAAAAACTATAAGCAGAATTTTAGGAATAATTACAAGAACAAAAATTGGTTAAAGAGAAGAAAAGTTATAAAAATAAGAACTAAGCACACAGGAAAGAATAATTCATTTTCTACAAGTCATACGACAATACGCATACATAAATATAGTCATTTATTAGCATACGTAATTGTGTGTGTGGACATAAGTATAGTCATATGCAAAGCCATATAAAATTTATAATTATATTTGTTTTGCTGGTAGCTTTACGGTGAGCTGCAAAATAAAATGTCATATGGGCTTACCATATAAGTACAAATGAATATATGGTGATTTCTCCATTTTCCCAAAAGCTGTTACCTAAAACCAGTGTTTTCGTTACTTTTGCTACTTTTTAAACTACAAACACTTCAAGCTGTGATGTCATATATTCAGGAATGACTATTAAGTCATCTTAAATTCCTTCGCTGGCCTTTTAACCAGTTATAAGGTATTTTTTCTAGGCATCTAAACTAATATTGACTAATGTAATTTCAGGCAAATATGTCTTTCCTTCTCAAAATACATTTTTATCAAATTAATTTGATGACTGTTTCCTTATAAGAGAACTGTAGGGACTCCAATGTTAAGATAACTATCTCTTTTTTAAGATATAATTTGGGAAATCATCTTGCCTTATTTTTGGCCATATATGATGTTATAAGTTGTAAAGAATAACAGCTAGTTGACTGGGTGTGGTAGCCCACGCTTGTAATCCCAGCACTTTGGGAGGCTGAGGTGGGTGGATCACCTGAGGTCAGGAGTTTGAGACCAGCCTGGCTGACATGGTGGAACCTCATCTCTATTAATAATACAAAAATTAGCCGTGCGTGGGGCCCATGGCTGTAATCCCAGCTACTCGGGAGACTGAGGCAGGAGAATTGCTTGAACCCAGGAGGTGGAGGTTGCAGTGAGCCGAGATCGTGCCATTACAATCCAGCCTGGGCAACAAGCGTGAAACTCCATCTCAAAAA
>NW_016814421.1:110435-119309 GCF_001698545.2 Rhinopithecus bieti | reverse complement strand
TTTCTATTTTAAAGTAATGTGAAAATTCTAAATACTACAGCCATACAATACCTTCTGAAATATGTATTGCTGCCATAAACACTAAGTAGGTTTCTGTTCTATGGACTTTTTAGCTACAGATTTCATTACTACTGAAGGTTGAGTGGCTGGAATAAAATCCTCACATACTTCATATAAAATATGAATATACTAGAACCATTCAATTTATTTTAAATCAATTATAAACAATATATTTTTATAGTCATATATTTGGTGTGAGTCTTAACAGAAGAGATGAGTTTTGTAACCACTGATTAAAAAAACACGATTAGGATAGAGATACAATTAATAAGAACTTCTCATTTTCTTGCATTTCTCTCCCTGTAAAATGTGGTGAACACTAATCACATTGGTATAGGGCACTCAAACCTCTTTTCTGTTTGTGGGGCCTCCTCGGATGCATGTCTTAGTGGGAGTCCACTGAAAAAGTCAGAGGTCAGGTGCTCATGGCAGGAATGGTGGTGTGTAGAACCTGAATGCAATAGCACTGAGTGGTTCCAGTGCAGGCATCCTAACCACACGGTTGAATGTCTTTGCTTATGGCTCTAGTTCCATAAGATGCCCTGGAGTAGGGACAACAAAATGCCAAATGAGGGAGAAGAAGTCTTACACCAAAACAAATATGGACCTTGATCATTTGTATGAGCAAAGTGAGAAACATGTATGAGAATGAATTCTGAGGGTGCTCATACCAAGGAGAAAGGAGCACAATTTTAGAAAAGGATGAATTGATTAATATAGATGTAGAGGATATAATATACTAGTTTGATTAGCTGGGAGGGCTTGTAATTGTTTTCTCAGTTTGATGAAACTCAAACTCAGATTAAACCCTGTCTTAATTCAAAGACCCACCCTAACTCTTTAGGAAGGGCATTGCAATACCATTACAAATACACTCAGAATGTCTGCTGTCTGAAATTTCCTAAAGGATTGTATGGTTATTTGCCAAGGTAATTGTCATTGGAGAACAGGAACATTTCCAGAATAATAGAAAATTGACTCTAAGCTATCACTAACAGCTGGATAACAAGAAATCCACTGAAATTCAAAGATTCAAGTCAAGATTTGTGGCTTAACCAACTTCAACTTCAATGTGGGCTCAGTAGGAGTCTCAAATCCACCTCATATCTATTTTGCTGTTTCCTCCCTTCCTACAGATCAAAGGATAATGTGACAGAAGAGTGAATTCAGAGATACTGAAACTATGCAACACAACTAAAGAGACTATATCCAAATAGGACAGTCATTTTCTGAAAGAACTGCAGAAATTAATGTCACCATTAAGGATTTGAATCCTTAATGGTGATACTAATTTCTGGTGATTCTTATGAGATCTCCTCTAGGTTCTCTACACTGACTGTGTGGAAGGTGGATGAGATGGGTCTTCAAGAATGCCAGTGAATAGCTATAAACTTAATCAGATGATAACTTAATTGCAACTAATGCAACTAACCAAATAGATACATATTCTAATACTTGGTATATTTGGATAGATGATTCTAAGAGACTTACTTACTAAATTACTTGCAAGACTTTCCAACCAATTCAGATTTCAGACAAAGCCATTCTGTTTCTTGTATTTTATGCCCAAGAGATTTATGATAAACTATTTATTGGTAGTAGAACAGAGTGATGAATAGAGCCTGTGACATTCCCTAGTAGGATAATTAGTTTGGAAGCCTATACATTATAAACTTTAGGGTCTTCCCAAGTTTAGAAAGGGTAAGATCAATAGGAACTCTAAATCTAAAGCCTTGGGTTTTACTCCAAGTTCTGCCAAAGATACGTAATAAATTAATCTTTGATCTTATATGTTCAAAATAGAAGGTTTTAAAATAACTCATTCTGCTGATAAAAGTTTCACACACCTGATGCCACAATAGTTGTCCAAAGAATGAATGTTTGTTGAATAAATAACTGAATGAATCTGCTAATTACCTTCACATCCTTTGCAAGGAAAGTTTCAAGGAAAAGAGCACAGAATTTCTTGCTTTAAATTTCAGAAACTTTGATTTTTTTAATAACTGAGATGTAAAATGTTAGAAATAAAGATTTGTGAAAATGATTTAAAGTATTGTATATCAGACTCTCTAAATAAATGTGATTTGAAATAAAAAAGTCTATAGCAAATACATTTCTTTAGCCATAATGATACAAAATATTTGCATGTTTTTCTCTATGAAAACTAGGAAGGGGAACTCCTTCACATTAGTCATTATATTATGACCTTATGTCACTATTGGTGATAAACATATTAGCAACTCTCTGTCCTTCATTTTAATAAATAAATCACAGAAATGCCTTGGCTATTGCTGGTTGCCCTTAGCCTTGCCACAACTCACTAATGGACAAAATGGATTTGTGACAATCAGAAAATACACAGCCCAAACTTGCACTTACTGATCCCAACTCTAGGATCTTTTAACACTTGGCACCACAATCTGGAACCTGCTTTCTCCAACTAACTGGACGTGTTTTTCACTTTCTTTGAGATTATAATTGTCAAGATAAAAATTATCCTTAAATCTTTTCTGTTTCAAAGTTAAAAAATAAAATAAAATATTTGCTTAAACCATTCATTTTTTTATTAATGATCATTCAACAAATTAAAAAATATTTAAACATATAGCTCCAAATATGTCAATCCCTCAGTCATCTTGGCACAGATATACTTACTGATTTAAAATACTACAAATACAAGTTTTGAAAATATTGGAAATTTGTGAAATATCTCGAAGTTGAATTCAACACCTAACCCCATGACTCTATGATCCCATGTTTGATGTGGAAGCAACTATTATTGTATTTCACCCACTCTTGATTTGGCCTTTGCTGTATACCCTCAATTTGGTCAGTGGGGACCAGAAAGCATTTCTAACCTACTAATGTTTTGCTGGCACAATTGATATTTTTTAGCCATGACAAGGAACAACCAACTCTACATTTCACAGTAACTCCAGAAGGGCTTGCTACTCACACTTAAGCATATTAAAATAATGGATGTTTATACTGGTGAATTTGTGCCAACACGTACACAAACTATATTAAGTAAGTCAGTTGAAAAGATAGGGGTTTTGATATCTAAACTTGATAAATAAACATATTGAAACAAAATATTTTATACTTAAAGAGAGAAGATTTATTTAGCTAGCAATTTATTAATAATAATACTGGCCAGGCACAGTGGCTCATGCATGTAATCCCAGCACTTTGGGAGGCTGAGACGAGTGGATCACCTGAGGTCAGGAGTTCGAGACCAGCCTGACCAACATGGAGAAACCCCGTTTCTACTAAAATACAAAATTAGCTGGGCATGGTGGGACATAATGAGCTATAACTTTAAGAATTTTGTGTAGTAAATACCATCATGAATTGCTTTGGGTGGTTTCTTAAAATGGTCCTCAACATAGAAGAATGACATTAATAGCAAATTATTAAAGAATTATCAAGAAAAGTAGGTAAGAGCTTCTCTAAGGGAGTGAGGGTTTACAAAATGATGCTCCTTGAAGATGTGGCTAAATCAATAAATTGATTTTAGAGTAAGAAATTCATAGACTATTCTCAGGTACACAGATTTTAATAAGTCCAGAGGCAGAGGGATTTGAGATTATATCTCCCAGGAGTACTTGGAAAATAGCCGTTATGTGTTGGTGGTTAAATGAGAATCATTATACTTTAGCCAATGATGTAAGATGATGTCTTGCCACGAAAGCTGAGAAGTCTGACATGGCTATGTCTGCACAAAGGGCTCCCTATTTCTGCTCAAGTTTAAAACAGGGGAGGATCCTCTGCAAGTGGTTCTAAGCCTTCTCTAGTACACAGATACCATACTCCTGAAATAATACTTCATGGAAGATTAGTCTGACCCTTGGAAAACAATTGAAGTAGTTATAATCCACGCATTTTCAATGAGAAAACATTGCCCCAGGGAGGCAAAATTTGTTGTTGGGAGGTGAAATAATCTTACTCTTTTATGTATAAAGCATAGATATATCTATGGCACATAAACAGATACACAGTATATCTGTGGTATTAAATTTTCATTTGGGTGGCAATTAGGGAAAAAAAATGTCTGAAAAGACTTCTTAGGGTGGGGTTGGGGTTGAGATGGTTGTTGTGAAATAAAAGATAAGAAAACTGATAAATACCAAACACAAAATAATAACAGCACATTTCTTTCAGTCCTGACTCACAAACGTATTCACAGACACTTAAACATATAAACTTGATGAACATAACCTCATTCAATATCCTACAATAAAACTATTTGTAGTATATATCCTCAAGTAACTGAAAGGGTTAACTCAGTTAAATGTTGAAATACATCTATTCAAAAGATTAATGTGGTTTTAGAATATTAATATTTTGGCATGGTTGTTATTCTACTAATCCCACTTTTGTGTCGAGAAGATAAAATATATGCTTAACAAACCTTGCCTTCTTATTGTCTACGGAAGAGGGATTAGATATAGCTAATCTAAGAAGTATATCCTGTCAATTGCTAAAATATTTTAAAACAGCCAGGAGGGTAATCTGCTCTGGAGTATTGAGTTGCTCAGATAAGGTGGGATCACTATTTGGGATTTAATTCTTTTAAATGTTTTCTAATGGCAACTGGGTAAAGAACACAACAACATGTGAAGAAAAGCCATAGATTTCCCTCCATTCGATCCTATTCCCTTGAACTAAATCAAAATATTTCCACATTAATGTTCAAACAAATACTAACTTATGTAGGGTTTTAAAATAGAATAGCTTTATTCAATAAATCTGGATTGTAAATCTGGATCTTTCACAGCTTTCCCAGTGCAATGGCAAAGTTGAATAGTTACTGCCACAAAGTAGTTGACACAGCCTACAAGTTTGAAATATTTATTATCTGGCCCTTTAGAGAGAGTTTGCTGTCCCTAACAATAGAGGATTTGGTTAAATAAATTACTGTTCATCCACTCAAAACAGACTGCATTTTTTGAAATGTTATTGTAAGAGAGTGCTTCATTAAATGAAAATAGATGCACAATGCATATGAACTAAGCAACTGAAAACAGCATACATAGTGAAAGTCAATTTTCGTTGAAATGTGCACATATACACAAAGTATTATGTTAGGTGCTTAGAGCTGAAAGAGCTTGGCTCTCAGAGTTTCACAGACCCAAGTTCCATTACTGACCATACCAACTAATTATCCATTGTGTGGGAAAATAAGTTACTTTATCTTCTTTCTCCATTAAAAAAAATAACCTGGGGATATTCAAGTATAGATATCGCTCATCTCCTTCCAAAACTGATTTGAGGTGAATGGACATGTTTATATCTATTCCTGTGTTAATCTGTTTATGTTGCTGTAAAGGAATACCAGAGACTGGGTAATTTATAAACAGGTTTATTTTGGCTCACGGCTCTGCAGACTGTACAAGAAGCAGGGCACCACCACCTACTTGGCTTCTCGCAAGGCCTCAGGAAGCTTACAATCATGGCAGAAGGCAGAGGGGGAGCCGGTGTATCACATGGTGAGACAGGGAGCAAGTCAGAGGGGAGAGGTGCCATGCTTTTTGAAACAATCAGATCTTGAGTGAACTCATTTCCACTCATTATCATGGGGATGGTACCAAGCCATTCATGATGGATCCACCCCATGACCCAACACCTCCCTTTACATCCCACTGTCAACCTGCGGATCACATTTCAACATGAGATTTGGAGGGGACAAATATCCAAACCATATCAATCGCTTATGGAGATTCAATCATTAAATGAAGCACGTAAACTTTCTCATAGGATGTCTAGTACGTGGCACAGCAGACTACATTTTTAAACGTTCCTCTTACCTCTGCTTCAAGTAGGCAATAGAAGAAGATAAGAAACTCCTATCTTATTTATTTTTCAATAAGCAGATGGGATACAGAAAAGAGTAAAGAAAACCCCTTCAGCGCTGGGGTATTCTCCAGCCACAGTGGTAGACAAGAACCACAGAACCTCAGAGAAAAGCTACAACCGAGAGCAGCATTAGAACAAGGTATTAGCATATTTCTATGCCATGACATCTTGTTTCTTCTCTGAATTATGTCAACTAAGGGGTATAATTGCAGAGGATGAGAGAGAATCTGCTTCTTTATTCATTCTATTTCTCAGGCTGAGACAGAATTATCATTTGCACCAAGAAGATGGGGAAAATATTTCTTGAATTATTAGTTTTATTTGCAACTATTTGGTATACTATTGTATATAAATGTATGTATACATATATATATGTGTGTGTGTTTGTATATATTTTGTTTTCCTCACACTATGATTTAAATTATTCTAGTATTTCATCTTTAAACCAATAGAAATAAAGTATTAACAAAATCAATTCCTAAAATGTCCTTGTTAACTAATATAGAGTCATAGAATCTCAAAATTTGAAAGCAATCATCTAGGTTAGAGTTTCCCAAACTCTCTTCCATGGAACACTACGTCTGAAAGGTATTAATAGTTGCATGTGTATGTTAAAGGAGTTCCATGGTCAGACTACTATGGGAAATGCTGCCTCTGCTACTGTCTCTGCAATGAGCACTAACACATTCAGGTCTCCAAAGTAATCAAACTTCTTTATTTAGCCTGTCTCGTCCAAAGTAATTTGGCAGTAACATTTCTTTACTCGTAAAACTCCTATTTAACATCTCCTAGGATTATTTCCAGAACATCTATAAATTTTCATGTAGTTAAATCCACTCATTCTACAGATGAGGAAACATAATCACGTACAACAAAAGAAAGTGAACCTGGCAACTCAGATCCTCCATTCATTTCTGTTTGCCAACTATTACAACAACATGTTTAATACATGTTTAATTATTAATACAACATTAATACAACAACATGTTTGTCTTTTCTCCATCCCCAAACCCCCCAAAATGTTAATGAAACTAATAGAAAGGTATTCACTCATAAAGACAATAGCAAGGAAAAGGTACAACAGATATTTTGACATTAGCAAGTGTGCTTATTACCTTATCAGAGCAAACTTACACAAAATCCCTGCACTAGGGGTCATGGAGGAAAGTAATGGATTCGCTCAGAACCACTGAGATGTTTAGCATTTAAAAATATAAGGTAATGTAAAAAGTATTGGGTGGATAGGAAGTTGCAATAGAGGCACTGAGTGAATGTCTTATGAAAGAAAAATAAATCTCAAGACCCCCAAATCATTAAGCCAAAGGGAAAAGTCAAGGTGGAAACTGTGTCAGGCAAACTTGCTTCCCATTTTATTCCTAAATAAGATAGCTATAAAGATAAAAAGCCACATACCTCCCCCACAATTTGTCCACAAGGAAATTATTTGGGCCTCAAGATCTTTACCCTAAAACACAGTTCTGTTGAATTTCACCCTGGCAATGTAAATCGATAGCTGATCTTCACAGGTGTAGGACAGAAAGTCATTCCTCTGCTCACCTGAGACAAATGCATATCTGATTGCTTCCTCTGCCCTATTGTTTATGTAAAAATGCAGATTAACTGAGTCAGACTAAAGCATAAGTGACTATTCCTCCATCCTCCTCTCACATGTAAATTGTGTATTCAGCGAAAGGCTGATCAAAGACTCAAAAGACTCAAAATGCAGCAGTTTGTCTCTTCTCTACCTATGACCTGGGAGCTCCCGCCCTCTTGAGTTGTCCCACTATTCCAGACTGAACCAATTTACATGTTATACATAATGATTAATATCTCACGTCCCGAAATGTATAAAAGCAAGCTTTACCCCAGCCATCTTTGGCACATGTCATCAGGACCTCCTGAGGCCATGTCACAGGTATGTCCTTAACCTTGCCAAAATGAACATTCTAAATTGGTTGAGACCTATCTCAGATACTATTAAGTTCACAGTCTCTATGCAGTGTGCCTCTTCCCCCATTCAGAAGTTTAGGAAACTTATTTCTCAAGAGTGACTCAGATAGGTGATAAAGCATGGGGAGACTAACCAAAAAGTAATAAAACAATCCAAATTCTAATATTATAATATCAGGCTATATTTTTTTCATAGGAAATGTATTCATTTCAGGTAACATTTATTGAGCACCAATAATAATGGACTAGATGCTGAAGATACAAAGATAATTTAACAGCAGAATTCATACAAAAGCCATGATTCCTGGTCTCAAGGAGTCTATAATTGCAGGAAGAGGGTTCACAGAGGTTTTCTTATTTATATATATTTATATTTTATATTTCATACGTATATTTTTTGAGACAGGGTCTTGCTCTGTCGCCCAGGCTGGAGTGCAGTGGCGCAATCTCGGCTCACTGCAACCTCCACCTCCCCAGTTCAAGTGATTCTCATGCTTCAGCCTCCCAAGCAGCTGGGATTACAGGCACCCACCACTACACATGGAAAAAGAAAACACACACACACACACATACACACACACAAACAAAACAAAACAAAAAAGTACTTTTTAAACACCCAGGTTGGTTAAGTCTAACAGAACAGAAAGAGCCTGAACCACAGTATTATCATAAAAATTTTCATTGTGACAACTCCTATAATAATAACTTCAAAATATGAATGGGGCTGGGCCTGATGGCTCATGTCTGTAATCCCAGCACTTTGGGAGGCCTAGGCGGGGGGATCACAAGGTCAAGAGATCGAGACCATCCTGGCTAACACTTTGAAACCCCATCTCTACTAAAAATACAAAAAATTAGCTGGGCGTGGTGGCACACACTTGTAGTCCCAGCTACTCAGGAGATGGAGGCAGGAGAATCACTTGAACCTGGGAGGCAGAGGTTGCAGTGAGCCGAGATTGTGCCACTGCACTCCAGCCTGGGTGATAGACTGAGACTCTGTCTCAAAAA
>NW_016814421.1:45277-109969 GCF_001698545.2 Rhinopithecus bieti | reverse complement strand
TTATATATAATTATATATATATATAATCATTGCTAACATTCTCGGACCCATTTCTTTATCCATTTACTCATTATATACCATTATATAAAAACATATATTGGCCGGGCGCGGTGGCTCAAGCCTGTAATCCCAGCACTTTGGGAGGCCAAGACGGGCGGATCACTAGGTCAGGAGATCGAGACCATCTTGGCTAACACGGTGAAACCCCATCTCTACTAAAAAATACAAAACTAGCCGGGCGAGGTGGCGGGCGCCTGTAGTCCCAGCTAATCAGGAGGCTGAGGCAGGAGAATGGCGTGAACCCGGGAGGCAGAGCTTGCAGTGAGCTGAGATCCGGCCACTGCACTCCAGCCTGGGTGACAGAGCGAGACTCCATCTCAAAAAAAAAAACAAAAAACAAAAAACATATAACATATATATATATTCATTTGGATACTCCATGCTTATATATACTTGAAATCAAAGTGAAAAGATACAGAAAGACTGCTCCTTTAACCAGTCTCCTATGCTCCCCACATAGTAACACACCATAGAGCTCCATGTAATACCACACAACAGGCTGCATCTCCCTAAGAAGAGGGCAGTTCTGCATTAAGCAGATGATTCAGATACCAGCCAGTTTCCAGTCCTTGACCAAAGGCTAAGTACACTGCTTATCTGTGCCGGCTGTCAACATATTTCAAAAACTGTGACTCTCCACAGAGTGCAGGATGTGGGTACCAGAACAAAAAAGGAAGCACTAGCAAAATGTTTTATATCTTTAAAGGAAATCCCATGGGTTGCAAGCAGATCAAATGGACTAAGTATATCATTCATATTTTCACAATGCATCATGATGAAACAGCTAAATTAGAAGCTATACAGTTGAGTGACCTGGTATAAAAATGAGCACATGGTTTCACGTGAATTGGGTTTGTTTCAACTTATGATTAATCAATGTATGATTTTGATGGGGTGGTACTTGTATTTGGGGACTTAAATTATAATTTCCAATGGAATAAAAATTAAATGCTTCTCTGAGGCATTTTTATTACTCTATATAAGATCCAATCTTCTGAAACCTGATCTTCAAAGTAGGAACTTAAGTTTCATAAAATAACTAAAACAAGTGCTTGGTGAATAATGCATTAACCTCAAGAAGACATTCAACTCTATTAGTGATTCTTAAGAACTTGTACTGTGCTTTCAAGACATGAATAACACATGATTCCTGAACTCACAAATTACCTATGCTAGAATTTTCACATCAATACTACTGGATTGTAGTCTTTTCAAAGAGGGAAGTCTTCAATCACAAAGGACAAATTTGCTCATGAATTCTCTAAGTATATACAGAAAATTACCACCATTTATTGTTGTGAAAATTGTTTTTGTGCTTTGTATATATACCTGAAATAGTACCCTGACATTTTAAGTAGGAAGACATAAATTTCTACAAGCACAGAAAAAGGAAAGTATGAAATTTTATATACAGTCTTTGAAGGAATAAATAAACCAGCAGGAAAAGAGACCCAGACCCAGAGTAAATCTTTTTGTAGTATTTTCTAGCATAGCCTTTCCTAGGGATGAATGCCACAGTGACCCCTAGTCTACATGAGTTGTTTTCCAGCTACATCCCTGGCACTTGATAAGATTCCCACTTGCTGCCTGTGATGCCAACCAGAGCTGAATGCAAGGGAAGTGTGCAGAGTGCCTTGTGTCCCTGGAAAGGCTTTGCTGAGGCTCTTAACTCGCTGAGGCTCTAGGGCGGGTGCTCGGAGTGCCCTTGGATTAAGGAGACCTCCAGAAACCTCTCTGTCAGCTTGGGCACATCATGCAATGGTGGAGAGCAGTCAAAAATTTAAAAAACAAAGGAACAGAAAACTCAAACAAAACAAAACAAAACAAAACAAAACAAAACAAAACAAAAAACCTTTTCAAAGACATATAAAAAGAGTGGCCACAGCAGAAAGAAACTCTCATATACCTCACCCATAGATTGCATTTCCCAGTCAAGTTTGGCCAGTTGTCCAAAAAATATCTTCCAGAGCAAAATGATTCAGTAGGATCATGTGTTGCATTTAGTTTTCACATCTCTTAATTTTTGTTTCGTATAGAACCACTCTAAAGTCCTCCTTTGACCCTCACGATCTTGACACTGTTGGAGATTACAGTCCAGTTGTATTAGTTTGTTTTCACACTGCTGATAAAGATATACCCGAGACTGGGAAGAAAAAGAGGTTTAATTGGACTTATATTTCCATATGGCTGGGGACACCTCCGAATCATGGCAGGAGGCAAAAGGCACTTCTTACATGGTGGTACCAAGGGAAAATGAAGAAGAAGCAAAAGCAGAAACTCTTCATAAACTCGTCAGACCTCATGAAACTTATTATGAGTAGCACGGGAATAGCACGGAAAATAGCACGGGAAAGATTGGTCCCCATGATTCAATTACCCACCCCTGCCCAGCGTGGGAATTCTGGGTGATACAATTCAAGCTGAGATTTGGTGGGGACACAGCCAAACCATATCACCAGTTTTTTGGTTGAATGTCCTTCAATTTGGATGTTTCCTCATAATTAGATTAGCCGCTCTTTCCTAGAAATCAAACTTTAATATGCATAGGCATCTCATGGAGAATTTAACTAAATTGCAGGTTCTGATTCAATAAGACCATAGTTCTGCATTTCTAACAAGCTCCAAAGTCATCAATGTGACTGACCACATTTTAATGGGAGGAGCCCCATAAGACAACAATCAAGAAGAGGGAGAAATAATCAGGACTGACTATCCACCTTTCCCCTCATCAGGACTAATCCCATGATCCTTTGTGAGGTTTAATGAAGTCACTTCCAGAACTCCAAACTTTCCTTAATCATTGATTTCACCACTAGAAATTCCAAACTTCCAGAACTATTGATTCTCTTATTCCTAAATGAACCCCCAAACCTGTCCTAACCAAATTATCATCATCCCAGTGAATGGTTTCATCATCTGCCCAGTTGCTTAAGTCCAAAGCCAAGAAATCATCCCTGCTTCTTCTCTTTTGCTCAGCTCATACTGCCAGTCCAGCAGAACCACCTAACTCCAAGACATATCCCAAATCTGTTCACTTGTATTTGTCTCTACGGTTCACAATGTATTGCATATCCCCATCCATCATCTCTTGCTTGCACTACCACTGTAATTTACTGATTGGTCTAACTGCTTCCATTCTTGTCCCCCTTCACCCAGAAGTCAGGGAGAACTTTGAAAAATAAGTAAGTCAGGATCCCCTGTCTGAAACCTCTACTGACCACTAATCATGTTTAGAGGAAAACACTAATGCAAACTGCTCATTTTGCTCTCAAGGATCTTTGGGATTTCTCTCATACCCTCTTGCTCACTGCACTCTGGCCACACTGGCCTCCTTGTGTTTTCTCTGATCAGTCAAGCCTCATGCCCCTTTTGCCTGGCATATACTTCATCCTGAACATCACATAGCTTGCTACTTCCCACTCCCAATTCTGCTCAAAGCCATCTCTTAGGAGAATTTCCTATTGCCTTATCTGAAAGATCCTGTATTCCCAGTTTCTGTACTTCTCTATCCCCTATCTTTATTTATGTCATCATAAACATCATCACTATGTGAAACTATGCTATTTACTTTTTTTCCTTGTTTAGTTAGCATTCCTTTCCTCTTCTAGATATACATTCATAAGGAAAGAAATATTGTATTTCTTTTTTCACTCATGTATTTCAGCTTCAGTGCCAGTTGTAACAAACTCAATAAATATTAACTGAATAAATGAATGAAGAAATAAATGCTACTTTAAATCAAAATGCTTATGTAAGCAAAGGACTGAATGGGGAGTTGATAAAACTGCCACTCCTCACATGATTACTCACCATTGACAAAACCTTTCCAAATCAGTACGTGTCCCATTGAAGAAGACTTGACATAGCCCGTTCTCATGCTATGTTCAGGAGCTTACCTAAAGTTTCACAGAATGATCCTGGTCCAGTTAGACTTTATAATGCTGATATCCCCCATGCTAGCCAGGAAATTTTTCCTGACTTCTCCTGGTTTCAAGACAGCAAATTGAGCTGATATGTTTAAACTCTCTTTTGCCTTATGTTCCATTGAAATAACTAAGGAATTTAGAAATAAGAAAATATCTGTAGCAGTTTAGGAATATAGGGAAGTGTAGAATCACACATCAAGAAACCTTGAAAGATTTCAGGAGGGTATAGTGACGATTTGACCTGAGAGAAAATCTCCTCTTGCTGACCATTCAGTCAAAACAGAAAGGAGCTATCTTGGACATAAATTAGGAGATTACTGCAACAAATCCTAGAAAAACGTTGACTCTTGAATCACCACGTACCACGTATAAGAGCAGCAACTGAACCAGTGAGCAAAGGACAATGGAAAAGCTATGGCAAAAGAACGTCAAGCACCAGCTAACTTCAATTGCCCAAAGCAAAGGAATAACGGAAGAAACTCAACTCAGCTCAGGAGTACAACCTCTGTGTTCTCCTTCTCCAAGGATTTCTATTTCTAACAGTATCACAGGGGTGTGTGTTTTCCATTCTAGCAAATATTGCAAAGATTGTATTTGCAAACAATGTAAAGATTATTTGAACTTGATTTCATTGTACCATGAATAACCGTGATCCCTGGCTTTACTCCTTCACCTGCTAACCAAAACGAAGGTTTTGTAGCTTAGAGAATCCCATGGTCAAGTATCTAACTCAACAAGAGGGACCAAGGTGCCTGATGGTTGATTGCTTTTGGCCTATGTATTCTGAATGCAAGTCCATCAGCTGTTCCATCTCCTTCTCACAGGCCCAAAATTAGAGCTTGTCCTCAATTCTCTGTAGCCCTTCTCCACACTAAAATAATAGGGATGACAGTTTTAATAGGGGATAGCAAAAAGTTACCTCCATAGTTGCTGACTGAGCCCATATCTTCCATGGGTTTAACAAATCTAGATCAGAGGTCTCAAATCTTAAGGCAGTGGTTCTCAGTGAGGCCATAGAGCTCCTCCTGTGGCAATGGCTGGATACATTTTTGGTTGTCACAATTGGGTGGTAGAGTGTGTGTTACTAGCATCTAGTGGGTAGAAGCCAGAGATGCGCTAATCATCCTGAAATGTACTGGACAGCTTCCCAAGCCCCAACAAAGAATCATCTGCCTCAAAATGTCAACAGGTCTGAACCTGATGAACCCTGCTCAAAGGTCAACAGGCCTAGGTGGGCAATAGTAAGTGTGAACTGGCCATGAAGCAATAGGGCATCATGGAGAAACTGTTGACCTGGGATACAGTGATGACAGATTTTCCAGTTTTTTGAGAGAGAAAGACTGTAGGTTTTTAATAATCACATACTTTGTTGTAAATCAGTTTGATAGTGTTTTTAAATAAATGTTGAAGATCAATTTTAGAATGCTGAAAAACTAAATTAAAACACAGGAACAGGCCAGGTGCGTTGGCTCATGCCTGTAATCCCAACACTTTGGGAGGCCAAGGCGGGTGGATTACTTGAGGTTAGGAGTTTGCAACTAGCCTGGCCAACATGATGAAACCCCATCTCTACTAAAAGTACAAAAATTAGCCAGGCGTGGTGGCGTGCACCTGTAATCCCAGCTACTAGGGAGACTGAGGGAGGGGAATTGCTTGAAGCCGGGAGACGGAGGTTGCAGTGAGCCTAGATCGTGCCACTGCACTCCAGCCTGGGCAACAGAGCAAGACTCTGTCAAAAAAACAAAAAACAAAACAAAACAAAACAAAAAAAAAAACAAAACAAAAAACAGGAACAAAACAAATTTAAAAATTAAACGACTCGAAAAAATAAAATAAAATAAAATTTAGTGGTCTGGATCTGGCCCGTGGATTGAGGGTTTGCCATTGCAGATTTAGTACTTTACTTATTATATATAAGCTGTCCATAACAGCATAATAAAGTCTAAGCACCCATGAGAGCAGACAGCAGTTTAAATATGGGCATTATAATAACAGTAATAACCAGAGAAAATGAATACAATGGAAAAAAAGTTAGTATAAACAAGAGGTGAATTTATAGCATCATACTCCTGGTGAGATTAGAGATGAGGCTGGGAAGGTAAGCAGGGACAAAGTGCTAATATATGTAATCTATAGCAGTATTTCAGATAGGTACTGCAAGGAATACTCCAATAAAAGTGTAGACAAAAATAACAAAAGGTACCTCTCAAAAGAAGAATGGCAAACAGTTGCAAGAGATGAATATTTGCAATGACAATGAAGTCAATGCAAATTAAAATGAAATGATCTTCATCAATTATACTAAAAAGGAATTAATGCCCAGTGCTGTGGAGCATTGGTGGGGGGGAGGAAGAGCACCACTAATGCAATCCTGGCAAATGTAAACGTTCTTTGCAACCTAGGCTCTGAATCACATCAAAAATGTACGTGTTCTTTCATGCACAAGTCTACATCTAGGGACTTATCTTAGGGAAATAATTGAACAGGTGGATACAGGTAAACACACAATTCTGTTCATTGTAACATGGTTTATAATAGCAAATAATTAAAAATAATTTCAACGTCCATTTACAAAAGTTTGGTTAAATATAATTTATTAACAACCACACAGTGTGGTGGTTTACAGCTGCCAAAGGGAATGAACAACTCTATGTATGGAGGGAAGCTAGATTATAATATTTTTATAAACTCAAAATATTATCAGTGAGTAAAACAGATGGAAAAGCTGAGGGACAGTCAGTTAAGTCTTTGAAAGAGAAGTTCTCACTAGTTCAAGTTCCTATTGGTTGATGTCCTTTCTGATTGTTTCTGTGTGGTGGGATAATGGTTCTTCTGCTTAAAAAATCATTTTATTATATCTTCTGTTATTTTTTCTTGTATATATTGCAAGTATACCTTGCTTTTGTAATAAAAGTATTAACCATTGCTTTTTTAAAAACATAAATTATTATTTTCATGTATAAATCAATCTGAAACATATACATTTAAGTTTATAAAATATTCACATATCATACCCTATGGGGAAACTTAGTATAGTACTTTATGACCTACAAAATTATTAACCCCAGATGTCACTTGATCTTTTAAGAGTCAGGAAAATTCCAATTGATTTATTTGTTTCTCCTTGAGTCTGAGAGAAATCATTAGTTATTAAAACAAAAGTGCCATTAAGTTAAGAGTACATTTTCTGTCACTGATGATAAATGAAGTGGTCCAAACAAAACTAAACTAATCATGTAAACTTACTATATTTTCCCTCATGATCCTAGCATAATCAATAACACAAATTTGGAAGTTAATGAGTCACAATTTTAGTTAAAAAATATTAGTCTAATATTACACAAAGTTTAATTTTTGTAACTCATTCTATGCATAGCCTAAAATAAAAAATTGTTTCCAGGAAAAGACCAATGACAATAGTAAATTTCTTTTAAGTTAAAATTGCCAGAAAACTTGAATAAAAGACAGTCCTTACATGTGTGATACTCTTGTGATTGTGGCTGATAAAACATACATTTTGATTTTTACCTTCATCTATGTCCTTGAGGATTTTAAAGTTTCAATAGTTTCTTAAATGTTAATAATACATTTAGGACATGGACAATTATTCTTTTGATTTTATAAGATGTGGCTATACACTACATTAATTCTTAATAACACAAATGAAAATAAGTCATAAATAAATAATTGTATTTAGTGTTCAAACAACTAGTACGTCTTTGATATACAGAACAATATGACTGAATGTTAGCAACTTAGAAGTTTCAGAATCTCCAAGTCCTATCATCTTCATATTAAGTAGTATTTTGAAGCACTGCCACTACTGTCTATGTTTTTCCTATTTTCTTTGAAGGCCTAACACACAGAAGAACTTCCCAAGTGTTGGTTGACTCACCTATGCAGAATGGAATGGTTTTTCTCTGCCTGGACACTTACATGAAAAGACTCTAATACTCTCCTATGAGAGGGGTGGACCCAGGATGGAGTGGAGACAGAGAAAGCCTGGGTACCCGAGGTCTTGGTTCTCATCTAGCTCCACCAGCACTAGTTCTTTGATCCTGCCATCTTCATGCTTCTGTTTTGTCATCAGCAAAATGGAAGAGTTGTACAATAGCTGAGGTCTCTTCAAGCCCTCACCCTCTATGACTCTGTGACCAGATCCAAGAACACACTTGAATTGTGGATTTCTCAGGGTCTCCTGTTGGCATCTCAGCCTTGGAGGAGGGCTGCCTCTATGTTTAGTCCCTCTACGGTGGATGGTTGCTTCCCATGCTTGTGATTATTTAGGAAACAGGACATGAATTGCTAACCAATGGGAAGGAGGAATGAACTCTCAATATAAAACATTAATAGGAAAGAGAAATAGATTAGAGAAAAGGAAAGCAAGGTCAATTGTTAGATCATAGAATAGACGGTGGTTCTTGCACTAGAACCACCTAAGGAGTTTTGAAAAAATATACCAATGTTCAATTTATCCCACTCAATTAAGTCAGAATCTTTAAGGGGAGAGCTGACACTAATACTTAAAGAATAAAAACAATGTCTCCTGTATATTTATGTTGCACACCCCGAATTGAAAACCGCAAAACAAGATGATGGTGAGTATATCATTTGAGGAAGGGAAGAAATTAAGTCCATTCAGAAATACCATTATGCAAATAGAGACTGTCTTTAAAAATTTTGGAAATGATAACGATTCTCAGTTTACAAAAGTGACCCAGACCACTCCCTAGACGAGTCTATTGGGCAGCCAAGGTTGGACCCACTAGACCATAAGTCACTCTGCAATCCTTTAATATTTGTTCCTTATTAGACTCCAGACTTAGTTCATTGGAAAATAGAGATAGATAGCTGTTTATTTAGTCTGTCACCATGAGTGAGAAAGAGCTGTACTTTAGACTAGACTATTCTGAACAAAGAAATGGATGCTTCTGCATTTTATTTTATACCTTATCTTATATTTTATTTCATTTTGACAGAGTCTTGCTCTGTGGTCCAAATTGGAGTTCAGTGGTGCAATCTAAGCTCACTGCAACCTCCACCTCCTGGGGTCAAGCAATTCAGCCTCAGAGTAGCTGGGACTACAGGCACATATCACCACATCTGGCTAATTTTTTTTTTTTTAAATTTTTAGTAGAGATGGGGTTTCACCATGTTGCCAGGCTGGTCTCGAACTCCTGACCTCAGGTGAGTCACCCACCTTGGCCTCACAAAGTGCTAGGATTATAGGCATGAGCCACTGTGCCCAGCCACTTTTGCATTTTAAAAGAGATGCGATTCCCTATAAACTATTTCAAATTCTTATAGCCCTGTGCACACATTTGCACTCGAATATCTGCTTGCCTTTCTGCATATGTCATTTATTTGCACCCACTTAGAACTAGAAATATATTTTCTCGATGTTGACAGAATTAGAGGCATTAGTCACATTAGACATGATCGGGGTAGATAAAAGTCTGCATCCCTGCTTCTGAAATGGAGCAAAGACTGCAATGACTCTTCTTAAACTCAGATGTTGTAGAAAATTATGTCTTTACATCTTGCTCAGGACCAATCACTGTATGGCCAAGCTGTTATTACAACTATTATGCCACTATTTTGTCTTATTTTCAGGGAAGTGCTGGGTAGAGAAGGGCAGGGTCCCAGGCGAGGGGTCTACCCTCAGGCCTGTGTTTGCAGACCTAAGTGAGAACAGGCACTCCTGTTCTTGCACCCAAATGTTGCATATTCCAAGACCACTCTGGCCTGCCATGCCCTCACATCTTGTGCCCATATAAACCCAAAACCCTAGCAGGCACACACACAGTGGGTGAACGTCGAGAGGAGCAGAGGAGTAGACCGATAGACACCAGCAGACACCAGCAGACTGGCAAACCAGTGATGGCAGAACAACGCAGCAGAGTAAGAAAGAGGGGGAGTCTGGCCTCTGGGTATCCTGACTCCAGGGGAAGACCACCTTCCCATTCCATCTCACCTTCTGGCTACCCACCCATCTCACTGACGACCACCTCCACCACTCAGTAAAACCTTGCACTCACCCTTCAAGTGAACATGTGATCCGATTTTTCTGGTACACTGGGCAAGAACTCAGGATACAGACAGCTATCATACTGGTCCTCCACCCTTGCGATAAGACAGAGGGTCTATCGAACTGATTAGCACAAGCTGTCTACAGATGGCAAAGACGGAAGAGCACACTGGAACACATGCCCACTTGGACTTTGGGAGTCACAGACACCCACCCCTAGATGGGGCTGGAGCCCAAAAGCACTCCCCATGGCCTCTGTACCTGCCCTTCTGCATGCTTCCTCTAGGGGTTTGGGGAGTGGAGCAGCCAAAGGAGAGTCACACCCGTCACACATCCTGCAAGCGGGATAAGGGAACTCTCCCATTTCACCAGTCTATAGTAATAGAAAGCAGATCAGTGTTTGCCTGGGGACAGAGGGACACAAGGAAACTTTGGGGATGATGATTATATTCATTTAATTATTGTGATGGCTTCATGGGTGTATACATGTTTCAATACTTATTAAATGGTGCACTAAATATGTGCAGCATATGTTGACTAGACCTCAATAAAGCTGCTTAAATAAAAATGTTAATGATAAATACAGGTTTTCTGCATAACTCACTTTCACACCTGATTCCAATGTGAAATTTAAGGTTTTACCTTATGCCTTCATCCATAATACAAAGCATGCATACATGTGAAACTGACCCAATAGTCTTAGAGACAGTTTCTGGGATATACATAGAAATTGACCCTTCTAGTCTTAAAGCTTGAAACTTACATTTGTTTTATCTGAGTTTCTTCCTCCGGAAAGGATGCCCAGGCCTCTCCAAAAGTATCAAAGAACTGAAACTCACTAGATCATCACTTCCAGATAAATGAGGTTCCAGACCCTTCATTCATCATGACTGCTTCCTAACCATTCCCTACTTCCTCTCTTCCCACACAAAGTCACATTTCTTCCCTGCTGCATAAACCTCTAATTTTAGTTAGTTAGGGAGATACAGTTGAGACAGATCTCCCATCTCCTTGGCAGTAGCACCCGATTAAAGCCTTTCTTGGCAATACTTGCCATCTCAGTGATTGGCTTTTTGTGTGGCGAGGACCTAGATGGAACCCTTGGCATTTCGGTAACACATGTACATCCATAATACAATGTTGGCCTTGTTGCTATGGGGTAAATTTACCAGTGAAAGGTGAAACATTCTCATTAAAACTGGGGGTCTAGCACAGCTACTTCCTAAGGCGGGTGCGGGGGATTCAAGCTATACTTCAACTCTCTTGACTCAGGCATGTGACAGTGAATGGCATTGTGGTAGCATCACAAATTCTGTAAAATTAACCATAAGCGGGAAAGTTTTAAAAAGTGACTCTAAAGCTCAATTTCCATCCTGGTATAAAGATGATAAATTTGGAAAGCTGGTGACGGAAACAGACCAGACTGCCATGCTGCAGTTAGGAATGGAAGGTTTCACTTTGAAAAATAATTCTTGTAGTCTCTACATTAAATAGTAGTCAAAAAAGTAACAAATAGATAGTAATCAGCCATGTAATTTAGAGGATGACTTCATTTGTGCATTATATGACAGGATTGCTGGTCTTGTCTCTATTTACATTTTTAATTATTTTGTACTAAATAAAAGAAGCAGAACACAAACACATTGGGGGTGGGGGGAACCCAGAAACTAAACTGCTGGAGATGGTAGCATTCTGGAAACTGCTCCTCACTCTAAAGGGGACCACTTCTGTTCATTGCTAGCTAATCATCGCCATAGTACATACTGTCAGGTTTCTCCTTCTCCAAAAAAAGCTGGAAATTAAGATTTTTTATGTGAACTTCCATTAAAACAATAGGAACAGCCATTCCAATATTTTTTCCAACATTGTATGGATCAAATACACACATCAGTATGTGATCTCTGTCAAAACCATTTAAAAATCCTCGGAGAGAGAATCATCCTACATGTAAGACCGTAATTTCCCTTCTCAGAAAATATGAAGATTTTGTTTTACTCTATAAGAGCTTATGTCAAACTTATGCAAAAGGCGTACCTTTAATACAGCTACTGGAGCTCATTTTGATTATTCTTAACTTTTATTTAATAAAATGCAATCTTACTGAAATGTCATTGATAATGACACTCAGAAAAAATATGCAAATGTGTTCACCTAGCACTCAAAGTGTATAGAGAGTTCTAAGACGGCTAGAGTGTACAATGAAGACTAATATTGTCTAGTGTTTTCTTAGTTCAGGGTTCCATACTAACTACTTTGTATATATTAATTTACTTAATTCTCATAACCACTTGAAGCACTAGTTTTATAATCTCCATACAGATAGAAAAACTGAAGCATAGAAATTTAAGTATTTTGTCAAACTTCTTACACACATAGGAAGTGGCAGAGCCAGGATTCAAACCCAATCAGGTTGGCTCCACAATCTAATTTTAATCCCTCTGCCAGCCTGCCTTTCAAATTAAAAAGTTAATAAGTATCCAAATGATTGTGCATTTTTATGTGGATCATGACAATTATACCAGAATTTCAGGCTGTATGCATTCTTGTGATGCAGTAAATAGAATAAATGTAACTATTTAAAAAAATAGAGATGGGATCTCACTATGTTGCCCAGGATAGATTTGAACTCCTGGGCTCAAGAGATCTTCTCACTTCTGCTTCCTGAATAGTTCAGACTGCAGGCATGTATCACCACGCCTGGCTTCTAACTACTTTCTTACTTGATTGGATCATAACAGTGTGCCATCTTCTGAATTTATTACAAATCACCAGTGGTGTTTTCAGCCCAATATGTAACATGAGGAAGACCTTATTTGTTCATCACAAGACTTGATTTGCTTACTTGCTGTTATTTCAAACATATCACAATATCCTAAGAAATGAACATTGGAAGAGACAGATCCTAGGGATTATCTGGTCCAAACTCCCCTTAATTGAGAGCTTGGGAAAACCATGTGAAAAGGACATCTCTCTCTCTCTCTCTCTCTCTCTCTCTCTCTCTCTCTCTCTCTCTCTCTCTCTCTGTTTACTGTCAAAATTGATTCAGTATATGTGGGGATTCTTGTCCTTTATCACCTATCTATGTTCCTCTCTCATTATGTGGCATATCACATGAAAGAGGATACTCTTTCTGGATAAACAATACTCAGAGGAGGAAATGAGAAGGTGTCAGATCAAATGGCTTTTCCCTAAGTCGGTTTGCTAGTAGTAGACTTGAAATATTTTTAATCCAATGAATTCTGTTTCTGTTTTGTCTGCTGAAACATTTTTATTGAAAGGCTCAAGGAAAATTCAAATATCCATTCATTTACCAAGTTTCTAAAGCATTTACATCAGGAACTGAGATAGTCTCAATTTTCACATAATAATATCAGAAGTTAGCCATTATGTTGCTGTCAATAATTTAAAAAAAAAATCTACAGTTGATGCTTGCACAGCAGGAGTTTGAACTACATGGGTCGATTTAAATGTAGATTTTTTCAACCAAATGCAGATTAAAAATAGATGCAAAATCCACATATACAGAAGGCTGACTTCTCCTATACTCCAGCTCTGCCAGAGGACTGTGGACTTGAATCCTGGAACCAATTCTACTACAGTCAAAACTGAGGAATGACTGTATTATGTTACTGACACTGGTGACAATTTTGCAGATCTCTTACACCTGTGTATTTTCTATTTTATGAGTACTACCGGAACTTTAGAATACCTACTTTTTGTTAGAAATTTGTAAAACACATTTTCTTCTGGCAGTAATCCAGTGGAGATCGTCATGATTTCCTTAACACCAGAGAGTGTTAGGTCCTGGAGCAGTGAAGAAAAAAATATTTCTTGTTTGGAATATAAAAGAAGACAGTAATAGCAATTATAGTAATAACCAGAGGAAACAAATAAAATGATTATTTAGAAAACCAGGGTCTATTCAATTTATTCACTAAGTTGCATGCATAAATATATTTCTTCTTGTCCATTAACATGAGTGTTCATCTAAGTTCTTAAATCTTACTCAGTTTATGCTATTGAATAAAGGGGTTTAAATTGTTATTTATTTGACTATGTAGCAAGACCAAGGCGCAGAGCACACAAAGTTAATGAGTCTGATTTTTTTTAAGATAGGGTCTTGCTCTGTTGCCTCGGCTGGAGGGCAGTGGTGCAACCATGGCTCATGGTGAAAGGGGAAAGTTTCCCTCGTTCCCCTCGAAGGGCATGCGATGGTAGTGTGGTTTGATTCTTCAGTGCCAGGTCTGCTCAAACCTCTAGGGGAGCATACAGGCGGGCAGGCTGTGAGGCTCCAACCACAAGGCAGTGTCTAGGGGTGAATGTTTCCAGCTCCTAAAGCCCCAGTGGGCGTGTGTTATAGGGTCTCTTAGTTTGCTGTCTATAGGTGGCTCCAGCTCAATTAGACCCTCTACCTTATCACAAGGACAGACGGCTTTCTGTATCCCCAGTTCTTGCCACAGCGTACTGGAAAAATCGGATCACACCTGGGCTTGGAGAATGAGTGCAAAGTTTTATTGAAGGAGCTGTCCCACCATGGAGAGCCAGAAGGGAGATGGTTTTCCCCTGGAGCTGGGCAGCTTGGCAATCCCTGCTCTCCTCCGACCACCCCGCAAACTCCACCTCGTCCCTTGGGTTGATGGCCTGCTGGCTTGCCAGCATCTGCCGGTGTGCTCTTCAGCCAGCGTGCTCCCTAGATGTCCTCTCTCTGTCCAGCTGCTCGTGTCTTTGTCTGCTAATGTACTCCCCTTGACATCTGGCCGCCTGTGAGTCTGCCTGCTAGGGTCTCGGATTTTTATAGGTCCAGGATGGGGGGCGTGGCAGGCCCAGGTGGTCTTGGAAAATGCAATATTTGGGCGCCAAGGCAGGAGTGCCTGTCCTCACCTAGGTCCATGGAGGTGTAGCCCTAGCCAGGGACCACATCCTCCTCTACCCAGCACTTCCCTTCCGCTCTTCCCTATCATTTAAAAGGACCACATTCTTCCCTTCCCAGGACTCCCTTAACAAAGGCAGCCTTGACCTTCTGGGCTCAAGTGATCCTCCTGCCTCAGCTTTCTGAGTAGCTGGGACTACAGATGTGTTCCACCACACCCAGCTGATTTAAGAATATTTTTGTAGAGATGGGGTCTCACTATGTTGCCCTGGCTGGTCTTAAACTGCTGGCCTTAAGCAATCCTCGGACCTCAGCCTCCCAAAGTGCTGGGATTACAGGCGTAAGCCACCACACCCAGTCAAGTCTGATACACTTGATCCATACAGAATTGAGGTTTCTTTTTTTCCTTTCTTCACTCTTTCTTCTTCTTCTTTCTTTCTTTTTTTCTCTTTCTTTTTTTTTATACTCTAGATCACTATTGTGAGACAAGCCTATAAAGTAATGAGAGAGATTAAAATGGAAAACAAATATTGGATGCTAAAATCGAAATGACAAATGATACCTTCTTGGATTAGTCATCTGGGGCCACCTTCTTAATGCAATGTTCCTGTTCAAAATGTGTTAGAATTCCACTTTTAAAATTGCCCTCAGTGTCTTTGCAATAGTCTTAGCAACAGAAAAATTTTGGTACTTTGAGGATGAAATTTATATTTAGAAAAAACCAAAAATTATTCTGAATCTTTCATTCAGAATAGATAGAATTCTGATAAATAGAAGAGTTGAAGAAGTTCAGTGATGTCATGCTCTGCACGGTTCAAAATTAAGGCTTGAAGATAATTCTACAAGTGCTAAAATGTTTTACAGAAGTGTTGACAACATTTAAAAAGTCATAATTTTCCAGGGCAAAAAGATTTTAGAGATAGCACTTAATTGGATTTCTAAATTCTCATATGCTTTTATAAAAAACTACACATAGCTATTCTGTAATAATAAATCTTGGAGATAGCATATTGAGAATGTGGACACCTTATACAAAAATAACTCCAGAAAAAATAAAAGTTTTTATTTTATTGGAAAATTGTTCCTATTAAAGAGTATATGCTAATTACCTGCTTTTTTGAAAGTAATCCTGGCTGTTTACTAAATTGTTCCTTCTTTCTCTAAATTTTAATGTGAAAAACAATCTTATTGGTTGTATTCGGTAGAATCTACAAGTTAATCACTAATTTTTATGTAGTCACATCCAAAATGCCTCTAGATATGATAATGGCAGTGGACTAGAGAAAATGTTGGCGAGAATTTGAAAAGGAATAATTTTTTCCACAAGTGCACTCATTCATTTTTGAAAATGTTTTGAGTTTCGGATTTCTTCTCTAAATTACTGTTGCTTAAGCCTCACCTTTTACAACCATCTGGTTTCATACATCTTTTCTCCCTTAAATATGCCATACTTCGCACATTACTTTGATATAGTTTATTTGCAGAGATGACGTTTAGAAGAAATATTTGTAGATCAACAAATTTGTGTGTGTGTTTTAATAAAACATCTTTAAATACTCTAAATTACTCTTTTTTCCTACCAAATTATCGAAGGATCAGGTTTCAAATGATTCATTGCTCAATTCATTAATTTCCTTCAATAAGGAATTTAATCTCATGTTAAGCTGTGACATAACAAGAGCTATGAAATCCAGCATTTTGAGATGAAATTTGATGGGATCAATTAAAATAATTACAGAATTAGTTTTTAAAAAGTGTAGACAAATATCAATTTATCTCAAATTTATCAAAAATAATCCACTGCTCAAAGGTAAAAGCCAAAACCTTAGGTAAATGTGGAAATGCCTGCAGATAGGTTGTTCACTTGGAAAACAGTCACTAGTAACAGATCACTTTATTGTTATTTTAACTTTATTCCAAAAATGAAATAGGGAAGGAAGCAGAAAGTAATTTGACATAACCAGTCCTTCTGATATTGTTAGTATATTACAAAGGACTTATTTGGATCTAAAAAACCCATCGTAGAAGTTACAAAAAGTCATTCGCATATTGTTTTTTTTCTACAGTATCATTTGCAACATCTTACCAAGTTCAATAAAAACATTAGTTTTGTGTTGGAAAACAGAAAAAAAAATATAGGAATAAGACACTATGAAATCTGTATTTGATAATAACTATATCATATATTTATGTAGCAAAATGTATTTGTATACATTACTTGCTATCAATTTATTCAATTATTGGGCAATATTATCCTAAACATCATTTCTAATATTTGTTTACCTAGTATTAAAAAAGAAATAAAACTGTTATTTAAATGGTATTCTATTCCACATAGCAATTTAGAAAATATTAATCACTTTGACTAGAAGCATACCACAGTATACATAATTTTATTATTTTGATGCATAAAAAACAGCATAAAGCCAATGGTATGAATATAGAAATAACATGTTTCAATGTTGACATGTCCTTTTCATTTTCATAATATAATTTTAAGGATGCTATGGATATGATCATCAATAAGAATTGAAAATTTTCTTACAGCTCTGCCTGTGATGTCTTACATTTCTTCAACTGCAATGTTGCAACAAAAATTAACTTACTCTACCAAGTGTCTAAAATTCTCCTTATTGGCAAGATAACCAGGCACAATACTTAGGATAAATATATTAGGAAAAAAATGTCACAATTACTTAGGACTATGAATTTGTGAATTTCATAGTTTGCAGTTTCAGTGACCTCTTAAACACTGTGAAAATCACACACACTCTTCATCCAAGTGACCACTCCTGTGCTACCAAGTTCCTTGCAATGCAAGCCTTAAGCAAAGGGGTGAGATACTGGCCAAATCCACATGTTTTATTCCCTGACAGACAGTTTGCAGATGGAAGCAGAGGCTCCTACACAAAAATAGCTTCTTCCCAGATGTCACTGTTGGGAGATCTACTCCAGTTACTAACACTTAAGTATTATTATCCTTTATTCTTTATTTTCTTTTTCTAATATTACTTTAAAGTTGAGGGAGAGAACCAAAGGTAAAATGAGAGCATTTCCAAGGGACATAGTTGTAGACTTGTTGTTCTTAAAAATCAGCTGAGCCCAGTTACAGTGGCTCACGCCTGTAATCACAGCACTTTGAGAGGCCAAGGCAGAAGGAGCACTTGAGTTCAGGAGTTTGAGACCAACATGGCCAACATGGTGAAACCCCATCTCTACTAAAAGCACAAAAAGTAGCTGGGTGTGGTGTCAGGCACCTGTAATCCCAGCTATTCAGAAGACTGAAGCAGAGGAATCGCTTGAACCCAGGAGGCAGGGTTTGCAGTGAGCTGTGATCATGGCACTGTACTCCAGCTGGGGTGACAGAGTGAAAATCTGTCTCAAAACAACCACCACCACCACTACAAAAAACACAAATCAGTGGAATCACCATACTTTAGTACCATGTACAATTAACAATTACTCATACAAATATTAAAATGCTTAGAGAGTCTAGAAGTCTCTAAACCTGTGCCTCTTTCATTGAAATTTCTCCTGTTTGAGTTTGTGTAAATTTAGTCTGGGCTAATTCTTTCCACTCTATTTTTTGTCTGGCCTTGTTGAGAAAGTAGAGCAAGGAGGGCCACAGGAAGAGATACACCAAAAACACTGATGTACGTAACCGATGCCAGCAACACACTCAAAGTTGGTCTTTTCTTGGATCCCACAATAGCAACTTCTGAGTGACAACTGGGGACGATGTAGATTCAGATATTTCTGCTCCAACATTCCTTGAGTGGAATCTTTTACTAGAACTTTAGGCCAATTAAATTGACTTGAAAACAATCAATGTGAGTAAATTATATGGCACAAGTGATGAACACTTAACTTAGGTATGTACCTATAGAGCCAAAGCCATAAATTCTTCATAAACCTCACTGGACCATCTCACTAGGGACTGGCAAGTTAGAGGCATTGTTTTTTGTTTGTTTGTTTGTTTGTTTGTTTCTTTGTTTTTTATCCAGTCAATGTTTTTTTCTGAAAGCTTGCACTGACTTTTAAAGATTTTTCTCCATTTTATTATATTTTTAAAGTTTGATGCCATTACTGCTATTACTTAGATTTTATCTTTTAAAAATTCTATCTCTGCTTCTGTTTGTGTGTTTGCATATGATGAGAAGTCAAAACTTCTGCCTGCTAAGCAAGATATAAGGCCTTCTCTCTGAACAGGGAACAATATGATCCTCTCCATCTCTTCCTGTGAAAGTTACTTTAGAAGCTCCCATGGGACAGTAAAGATGTCTCTTGTTTTGGTTTATTCAGAGCTCCTTCTCCTTTACAACACTATAGTTATACTTGGAGAATGATTCTTTGCTCCCTTTTAGACCACGTGGTTCCTATAGGAAAGAGAACCTTCCCCAGAATCAACAGTGGGCACATGACCAGAATGAAAGGCTCAAAAGCGATGAACTACAACTCCAGATAATTTTTCATGAGAAGGAAATAAACCTGGACCAGCTGGCAGCTGGTACCCCCTACAAGCAAGAAACTGCCTGTCCATGTAGCCAACCTCGGAGAAATGAGCCAAGATATGGGGACTGAGCCCAAATGACAATTCAGATGGTAATATCCTTCACTCTGTCTTTAATACTGGGAGGTTTTTGAGCTTCACTATTCAGAATATCCACTGTGTCTTGAACTGTTAAATTGCCTTGGGCATGGTGAATTAAGAAAAGCAAGTGGCCGGGCGCGGTGGCTCAAGCCTGTAATCCCAGCACTTTGGGAGGCCAAGATGGGTGAATCACGAGGTCAGGAGATCAAGACCATCCTGGCTAACCTGGTGAAACCCCGTCTCTACTAAAAAATCCAAAAAACTAGCCGGGCGAGGTGGCGAGCGCCTGTAGTCCCAGCTACTCGGGAGGCTGAGGCAGGAGAATGGTGTAAACCCGGGAGGCGGAGCTTGCAGTGAGCTGAGATCTGGCCACTGCACTCCAGCCTGGGCGACAGAGCGAGACTCCGTCTCAAAAAAAAAAAGAAAAAAGAAAAAAAAGAAAAGCAAGCAAACTCAATTTCTTATTAATTGATGCATATGAGCAAAACAGAATTTTGTTAATATCTGCTCACGCAGAGTGATGTGCTTAGATAGTGTCATTCAGGAGGCAAACAATAAATTGTAAGGCCATTTTTATAGCTCAATAGCTTTTTGAAGTGAATTTTAATTGTCAACACTCCTCTTCCAGTTGCAGTTGATAAACTTCAGATAGTCCATTTCCAGATAAATATGTTTCTGAGATTTTCAAAAATAATTACTTGAAAATTTAGGTTTCACAGTGATTTTAAATCTCTCAAATTTATTATATTAACATTTTCAATGACTTACAGAATAATTACAGAATAATTTAAAGAACTTATAGAATAATTTAAAGACTATTCTTATGCATTTCCACTGCATATGTTAAAGATACAAAATATGTGTCTAGAGTTAAATGTTATTTAATTAAGTATTGAAAGATATTCTCTCGTGTAACTTGGGATTTCCATGATATTTCAGATGAGACACTTTTCAGACAGCTGTGTCCTATTTTATTGCTGATTTGTATTAACCAAGTGGCACATTAGGGTATCATCAGGGAATGAGACAGAAATAAAGCCTGGGTCCCAGCTGCTCTCCATGAACTTCCATTCTTTTCTCTCTGTGTGAGATGACACAGAGAGAGAAAAGTGAGAACAGGTCCGGAGAGGCAGTAAGTGTTGTCAAAGGCATGTGACTGTTAATATTACTTTTCTTCAAAAATTTGGAATTGGTTAGAATTATTCAGGAAAGACTCAAGGAAATAATGTTTATACAAAGTTGAAAGGACGTCCTTTCTCAGACATTTTACTAACAGACATTACATTATCTGAGGAAGGAGGAAATACTCTGCAGAAGACAGAAAAAGATGAAATAGAGGATGAGCAGCAGTACAGCACATCAAGAAGAAGAAGAGAAAATAGAAGAGGAGAAGAAGGGTGAGACAGATTGGACGCTAAAAGCATGGAAAGAGAATGTGGTTTTGGAAAGAATCAGTCACACTAACATAGCTTTACTCCCATTTCCAATGCTTGAAACCTTGGACAATACTTTCCTTTTTGGGCCTCCATAGTCACAACTGAAAGATAAGAAGAATCTTTATGTATTGGTTTCGTCTTAGATTGCTGATAAATAAGACATCTGAAGCATCAGCCATGGTTGCTGGCACATAACTGTTCATAAACATGCATTGCATCTTCTCCTTATCCTTAGGCAGTGTATACATATTACACGTTTAAACAACAGATGCCTATTTAATACCTTTCATGTTCCTAACACTGTTTTAGGCATTGAGCATAGAACAGGGAACAAAACAAATAAGACCCCAAACTTTCATGGAGCTTACATTCTGTTGGCAGAAGATAGTTATAAACAAAATAAAAAAGTATACTGTATACAAATTCGTGAAAGGTGTTGTTACTGAGGGATATATAAGAAGGAGGGGGATAGTCAGTATGGGGGAATCATTTTTTTAAAAGGGTGGTTAGGCAAAGCCTCGCTGACAAAGTGGCATTTTGAAAAAGAAAAAGAAATAAAACTAAACCCAAGGAAGGTGAGAGCAAAGAACATTCATCCAGGGCCAGGTTCAGTGGCTCACACCTGTAATCCCAGCACTTTGGGAGGCCGAGATGGGTGGATTACTTGAGGTCAGGAGCTTGAGACCAGCAAGGCCAATATGATGAAACTCTGTCTCTACCCAAAATACAAAAAAATTAGCCAGGCACGGTGACACACACCTGTAATCCCAGCTACTCAGAGGATGAGACAAGAGAATCGCTTGAACCTGGGAGGCAAAGGCTGCTGCACTCCAGCCTGGGTGACAGAGTCAGACTCTGTCTCACAAAAAACAAACAAACAAACAAACAAAAACAAAAAAACAAAAAGAACATTCAGCCAGATGGAAGGGCAAGTACAAAGGCCCTGAGGCAGGAATGTGACTGGCTGATAGGTTGGGAGGACACTGTGACTAGAAGCATACACCATGGGGAGGGAGCAAAGGACATATTTAGTAAGGCAGAGGTGGGCAAAGTAATGGCAGGCTTTCACCTTGAGTGAGTGGAGAATCCATCAGAGGAATTCTATCTGAGGAATGACATGATCTGATATATGTTTTAAGAGTATCACATTGTCTGCTGTTTTCGACCCAGCAATCCCATTACTGGGTATACACCCAAAGTAAAATAAATCGCTCTACCAAAAAGACACCTGCACTCATATGTTCACTGTAGCACTATTCACAATAGCAAAGACATGGAATCAACACAGGTCCTATCAACAGTGGACTGGATAAAAATTATGCGATATGTATATACCATGGAATACTATGCAGCCATAAAAAAAAAAAAAAAAAACAAAATCACATCTTTTGCAGCAATATGGATGCAGCTGGAGGCCATTATCCTAAGTTAATTAACACAGGAACAGAAAACCAAATATTGCGTGTTCTCACTTATAAGCAGGAGTTAAACACTGTGTATGCACTTGGGTACTCCCGGACACAAAGATGGGAACAATAGACACTAAGAACTCCAAAATGGGGAGCGGAGGGTGGAGGGTAAGGTGTGAAAAACAACCTATCTGGTACTATGCTTACTTCCTGGGCAGTGTAATCATTAGAAGCCCAAACCACAGCATCATGTAATATACCCATGTAACACATCTGCCCATGTATCCTGTGAATCTGAAATGAAAAATAAAATGTTTAAAAAAAGAAAATGGAATGCAAAAAGGTGAAGGCCAGTTATGATGGCAATTGGAAATTTGGATATTATTTGATTCCTTGGTTCAATGTACATCTGTGGATCAGAAGCAGCCTCTCTCCTTCATTCCATGTCACTCTAACTTCTGCTTTGATTGTTTCAACTAATAACATGACTGTCCAGCCATAGGTTAGCAATGACTTTCTGTAATGTGATCAAATTAACATACTATAGTGAACTTCCTGTAGATAACTCTCCCAGTACCCTTGTCTCTGAAAACTGTCTCCTTCTCCTTTCTTTCTCATATTTCTATATGGGAGCAAACGTATTTGGGTAACATTGACCCTACCTCTCGTCACGAACAAGCATTCAGGGCCAGGCACAACCCAAGTGGCCCAATGGGCTCCTACCTATGTAATTATGAGAGTCGAGTCTGACTGTTCTCTTAAGGAGTGAATGTAAACTTGGGACATGTTTGGCATTCATTTTCCACCATGAAGACTGCAGTGGAAGAATATGGTTTCCACAGAGAGGGAAGAATGAAGCCTATGCCCAGAGGGAAGCAGGGACAAGAGAGGAGAGAGTGCAAAGTACCTGCTTCCTGGTCATTTCTGATGTCCAGCTTCCTGGGTTTCCATTAGATACCTCACAATAAATTGCCTTTTCGCTTACCTTAAGCTGGAGTTTGTTACATTCATATGTAATATTAAAACTTTAAGAGCCTGACATGACAACAAGAAACCTAAAGTAGAATAATCACTGTGTATTATGCTATATATATACATGCACACACACACACACACACACACACACACACAAAGTCACAGCCTCCATAATTAACATTTTAAAGCTGAAGCAAAATATTTATTAATTAATGAGCTGTTAGGTGAAGCAAATTCACCACATTTAAAATGCTTCTTAGAAATGGCTATCAGAGCTGCAAAAATCACAGTAGGGGAGATGATAAAACACATTATTCAAACTCCAAAATAATTGAGATAATGATAATCATCATCTTGGTGTGTTCCCAAAAGCATTTAAGAAGTTATCACGAGGCCACGCGTGATGGCTCATGCTTGTAATCACAGCACTTTGGGAGGCCATTGTGTGTGGATCACTTGAGGTCTGGAGTTCAAGACCAGCCTGGCCAACATGGTAAAACCATGTCTCTAATAAAAATACAAAAAAAAAAAAAAAAAAAAAAAAAAATTAGCCAGGCACCATGATGCATACCTGTAATCCCAGCTACTTAGGAGGCCGAGGCAGAAGAATCGTTTGAACCCAGGAAGTGGGGGTTGTGGTGAGCTGAGATCACATCACTGCTCTCCAGCCTGGGCAACAGAGTGGGACTCTGTGTCAAAGGGAAAAAGAAGTTATTATGAGACTCTTGTCAATGTTATCCTAAGAAATCCATAATGACCCCACCATTGTGTCAGATGCCTATTTTTTTTCTGTTTTCCTGCAGGGTTCTGATACTTTGTTTACTTTTTTAATGGAACTAAGTTGAATACTGCATGCTATATTTTCAGTTACAAATTGTAGCCTCAGCTGTTGTTTACTTATTTGTTACTATGATTTTCTGAAGTCATACAAGAGTCATCCTCACTCCTATTCAGAAAATATTCAGGACATGTATGAACAGTCCGTGTTTTATGATCAAATTTAAGGAATAGCAATTTTGAAAATCATTGTAGACATTTTCTTGGAATTTCCATTATATTTATATGACCATCAATGACAAAAATATATCAGAATAGCCAATAAGGTTATACCTTACTGTTGTGTTATACAAGTAAAGAAATAGGAAGGAACAATGGAAGGAAGTGAAGTTTCTCAGAGTAAGTGAATGCGCTAAGTTGTTGCTGCAAAACAAGCATCTTTTCATAGTGGCCCATCCAAAGTATCTCCTACATTCAAATTTCTTTTCCTCTTTACATTACATTTTGCAACCATGCTATCTGACTTTATTGTTAAATTTTCCAAATCTGTGCTAAAATACATTCAGTAACTTCTTGAAGTCAAATTTCAATACATTTGTTTTGTAAACAGGAGATGAAAATGACATATCAGATTGGCTTTATATTGCTATTTTGTTATAAACTTTATGGATATTAGAATAACAACTGCACCAATGTGCAGGATATTCTTTAGAATAATGAATTCGAACGGTAATTAATTTCTTTACCCTGAGCACAGTGGAATGTTAACTATTGCTGGGCATGATAGCCGACAGAAAATAATTTTTCTCATTAACTTTCTAAAACCTTACTCTTTGTACTTCAGAATAAAATATCCCTATAATTAATAAATTCAAGAATGTTTAACTTTTGAACTCATTAAAATTTTATTTAAAAGCTTAATGGGCACATTATTGTACAGGATTGGCACTTGTGCTATTTTTATGAGTATAATTGGTATCTAACATTTAATTTTTTGTGTGGAAAAGAATTTCCCTGAGAAAGACGTAACATTTCAGAGCAGTCCTATCAGTAACCCCTTTTTGATCCTAAATAAACAGATATCACAGCTACCTGATTATAATGTTTGCTCATTGGTTATATAGCTACTGCTGAACCAGCAAAGAAGTTTGTCAGCTACCATGTGTTATATGCAATGCTATAAATGTTGTAGCATGGTGCCTGTGGACAGCATACTGGGAACTCCTGCAGAAAAAGGTATGTAGGATGGAGCTAGAACCCAAATGGATGGAAGCTGCAAAAGGAAAAGCCCAAATCTAGTATCACAAGTTGAAAGTTTAAGAAGCAAATTCAAGTCCAGTCTGTGCAAGCATCAAGTTATTAGAGATTCAAATAGACAGGCAGGACTAGATGCAACCAAGATTTTTTGGAAGAAAGGATTTATAGTGTTAGGCAAGCTCTCTGGACCTTGAATCATGACTAAGACTAATAAAGTGTGGTCAAATTCAGGGGCCTGCTGAGAATGAAAGCTGGCTGAACTAAGCATGAAGATCAGGGATAGGCTCCATTCTCCTCACCCACTGCCCTCTACTCTCTTCCAACTGTCAGAGAAAACTAACACTAAGAACTCAAGCAGAAAGACCAGTGGGCAAGTAGTTTGGCCTTCTGTACTAATGTTAGAGACAAAGGCTGCATTGTGATACCTTCAATCAGGTAGCAGCATGGAGTAGCTGAGTATTTCCACTTCCTGCTTGGTGAGTAGGAGGGAGCCACAGCTAGCTGGCCATTTGGGCTGTCACTGGGCCTTAGAGATCAGAGATAATGTAGGGCAGCTAAGGCGAAGCCAACTTAACCTCACCCAGTGGGTGGAAGAGACCCACACTATGCATGCCCAGCATGATCCTAATAATTTGGGTACTTCTCCCAGCCCCGCAGGTCATGGTACAACCACGGGTGTGAATATAAGGCTATATAGAACACTGTTAATGAGCTGTTAGCCTATATGCTACTCCTATACATAGCTCAGCATTATCCAACCTCCCAGATGGTTTATCCAGTGGTTTGCAAACCTCAGTGTTCAGCAGAATCACCTGGAGAATTTGTTGAAACACAGATTCCTGAACCTTCTCCGTAGTTTCTGATTGGGTAGGTGTTATGGGCTTATGTCCCACCTCCCCCAAATCCATATGTTGAAATCCTAACTGCCAATATCTCAGAATATGACCATATTTGGAGACAGGGCCTTTAAAGAGGTAATTATAGTAAAATGAGGTCATGTGGGTTGGCCCTAATCCAATACGAATGGTGTCCTTATTAGAAAAGGAGATTAGGAAACAGACAAGTAAGTGCAGAGAGAAAAGGCCACGTGAGGACACAGTGAGGGGGAAGCCATCAAGAGAGGGGAGACACGGTGAGGGCGAAACCATCAGGATAGGGAAGACACGGTGAGGGTGAAACTGTCAGGAGAGGGGAGACACGATGAGGGGGAAGTTGTCAGGAGAGGGGAGACAGGGTGAGGGTGAAGCCATCAGGATGGGGGAGACACGGTGAGGGGGAGGCCATCAGGAGAGGGGAGACACAGTGAGGGCAAAGCCTTCAGGAGAGGGGAGACAGGGTGAGGGGGAAGCCATCAGGAGAGGGGAGACAGGGTGACCGGGAAGCCGACAGGAGAGGGGAGACAGGGTGAGGACGAAGCCGTCAGGAGAGGGGAGACACCATGAGGGCGAAGCCATCAGCAGAAGGGAGACAGGATGAGGAGGAAGCCATCAAGAGAGGAGAGACACTGTGAGGGGGAAGCAGTCAGGAGAGGAGAGACAGGGTGAGAGGGAAACCCTCAGGAGAGGGGAAAGGGGAGAGAGGGTGAGAGGGAAGCTGCCAGGAGATGGGACAGCCAAGGGCGGAGACCTCAGAAGAAACCGACCCTGCTGCCATCTTGCCTTGGACTTCCAGCCTCCAAAACTATGAGAAAGTAAATATCTGCTGTTTAAGTCACCCATCTGTAGTATTTCATTATGGAAGCCCTAGAAAATTAATGCAATAGGTCTTAGGTGGGACCCAATAATGTACATTTCTAGCAAATTCCCATTGATGCCGATATCACTGGTCTGAAGAATTGCACTCTGAGGCCCACTGACCTAGTCTTTCCAGCTGATGGAATAGCTTTCACGTCCTGGACCTTTGTACATTGCTGGGTAGATTCCTCCCTGGCTGTGCTGAACTTGAGTTTGACCATGTCCTAGAGGCATTAACTTGAGGGATTAATCTTGGGATTCTGTCTATGTTGTGCCCCACGGAGCAGTCTTAGGGGATTTGTCCAACTCCCTTCAAGTCTCTGGATGTGGGATTCTCAATGGGATAATAGAAATTGTGTTATGCTATGGAAGTGACTGTAAATTTTTTCCAAAACCTATACTCTTGATCTCAACACTAAGCAGCCTGTAATGTAATGTAATATGTGGAAATAGGACCTGGGAATGGCACCATCAACATCTCTGGTTGATTCTTATATTTCTCAATGGTGAGGACCACAGCTGCAAAATTTTAGAAGATGAAGAAATAACTGTTATTTAAAATAATCTAGAATGACTTATTGGAGATAACTCATTCTTGAAGTGTGAAAGGACTTAACTTGTCTGGGCGCTGTGGCTTGCACCTGTAATCCCAGCACTTTGGGAGGCTGAGGCAGGCAGATCAAGAGGTCAAGAGATCGAGACCATCCTGGTCAACATAGTGAAACCCTGTCTGTACTAAAATACAAAATTAGCTGTGTGTGGTGGTACGCACCTGTAGTCCCAGCTACTTGGAAGGCTGAGGCAGAAGACTCACTTGAACCTGGGAAGTGGAGATTGCAGTGAGCCGAGATCATACCACTGTGCTACAGCCTGGCAACAGAGCAAGACTCTGTCAAAAAAAAAAAAAAAAAAAAAAAAGGGAAGGACTTAACTTTTAAAAGAAAAAAAAAAAAAATTTTAAAAAAAAAAAAAAAAAAAAAAAAAAAAGGAAAGGACTTAACTGTATAGAAAGTAAAGATAAAGACATTCTAGTAAAGTAGAAATTAAGGTGAACAAANAAGTCTCTGGATGTGGGATTCTCAATGGGATAATAGAAATTGTGTTATGCTATGGAAGTGACTGTAAATTTTTTCCAAAACCTATACTCTTGATCTCAACACTAAGCAGCCTGTAATGTAATGTAATATGTGGAAATAGGACCTGGGAATGGCACCATCAACATCTCTGGTTGATTCTTATATTTCTCAATGGTGAGGACCACAGCTGCAAAATTTTAGAAGATGAAGAAATAACTGTTATTTAAAATAATCTAGAATGACTTATTGGAGATAACTCATTCTTGAAGTGTGAAAGGACTTAACTTGTCTGGGCGCTGTGGCTTGCACCTGTAATCCCAGCACTTTGGGAGGCTGAGGCAGGCAGATCAAGAGGTCAAGAGATCGAGACCATCCTGGTCAACATAGTGAAACCCTGTCTGTACTAAAATACAAAATTAGCTGTGTGTGGTGGTACGCACCTGTAGTCCCAGCTACTTGGAAGGCTGAGGCAGAAGACTCACTTGAACCTGGGAAGTGGAGATTGCAGTGAGCCGAGATCATACCACTGTGCTACAGCCTGGCAACAGAGCAAGACTCTGTCAAAAAAAAAAAAAAAAAAGGAAAGGACTTAACTGTATAGAAAGTAAAGATAAAGACATTCTAGTAAAGTAGAAATTAAGGTGAACAAAACAGAGTGGCAAGAAGTGCACGATGCCTTTAGAGACCCTGCACAGATCATTTTTATTGGAAGAGGAATGGAGAGGAAGGAAATGAGGGCAGAAAACTGGGTTAAAGCAGAAGAAGATGGCCATAAATAGAAAATAGTAATCAGTTATGGCTTCAATTTACTGAGCATTTACTAAATGCTATACTCCAGGAGGACAGAGTCATTTACCCCTAGAATCAAGCAAATTGTCTGGCAGAAAGCAGAAACTCAATACAAATGGGCTCAGTGAAGAAATTCAAGGGCCTGTGCTAGTTGGTTTCATCAAAAGCTGTCTGCAGGTATTGTTATCTCCCTTTACACGTTCACAGAGCTAATTAATTAACTCAAGTGTCAGACGTAGATTTGAATGCAGAACTTTGTGACTCAAAGATCAGTTGCCTTCATTCATGCCATGCTCTTCCAGCTAAGGAGTCAGATTCTTATGCTGAAGGAAGTGGAGAAACAGTAGAGGATTTGGAGCAAGAGAAATTGGGATTCAGGCAAGCTAGCCATTTTGGAAAAAAGTTGATAAATATGGCTTTAAGGGCAAGATGCCCAAATGCTAACCCTGGAAGCACCTTAGAGAAAGGAATGTTGATTATATTATGAGGTATGTCGAGAAGGACACGTGACTTATAGGTAAGAAGGAAATTGCCAGGTCAACATTAGGCTGAAGATTTTTGAAAGAAAAACTACACATACATGTATAATTATGAAAAGCTGTAAATTATTCCTTGTACCTTCACTTGTACCTTGAGTTCTGTAGCAAGTTGACTTTTTAAAAGTTTTCATTGCCTGACAATATTGCTACCTTATTTTTTTTCTTTTTTTTTTTATTATACTTTATGTTCTAGGGTACATGTGCATAACATGCAGGTTTGTTACATATGTATACATGTGCCATGGTGGTGTGCTGCTACCTTATATTTTTGCCAGAAACAATGAGAGAAAGTAAGAGCTAAATTAAGAGCAAAGGAAGAAGAGAAATAAAAGAAGGGGTGGGGAGAGAGAGGATGTCACTCTATTATGTTCAAAGAAGTACTTTAAAACTAGTTAATTTTAATTAAATTCATGAAGAAACTTGTTTATTATATCATAAAGGAAATAAGAAAATACACTTTGCAACTTAAATCTATGTTTCAGAAGGTAATAGGGAAAATTAAGACAAGTAGTAAACAAAGTTTATAGCTAATGCTAAATACAGTCACCCTAAAGAACTGCAGCCGTGAGTACAGATAATTTACTTCCTGAGTACACAAACTGCATTTGCAGTTCTCTTCTCTGATTATGTAAAACGAAAGCTAAATTATTTCCATGCTGCTCCACACATCTCTCTCAAACTCTTCCAGTTTGTATTCTAAAACTCTCCACTGAGTTTAAGTGCAGCTAGAGCTCAGGCAGAGTTTGCATGCAAGCTGGGCTGTAGAAATACTGCACCCATTTCTAACCCTGTAAGGATCAGTTTTCAAGTCAATGCATTTCTAGTAACATTTTCTCATTCACTACTTGCACCCATCCCTGTACCCAAAATATCTAAGAAAACTGCAAGTTCTCTGTCCTGCACAAATACTTTCTCTTTCTTCTCACTCACTGTTAATTACCATTCTTGATGCCCTTCTTTGCTTAAACAGACAAAAATTCAAATCTTCAATCCTGTAACATTTAATGCATTTTATCAAAAAGTTATAAATTTGAGGATTTCAAAAAAGAAAAAATTTGAGGATTTCTCTAACACTTCCCAGAATGTATACAAATAAAGCATGCATCTAAGCACCATATTTTTATATGTGATCTATGTTATTATGGCCAGATTTATTTATTATTTTAATTTTTTTTTTTTTGAGACCAAGACTTGTTTTGTCACCCAGGCCCAAGACAGTGGTGCCATCTGGGCTCACTGGAACCCTTTGCCTCCCGGACTCAGGAGATTCTCCTGCCTCAGCCTCCTGAGTAGCTGAGACTACCAGTGCATGCCAGCATACCCGACTAATTTTTGTATTTTTAGTAGAGATGGGGTTTCGCCATGTTGGCCAGGCTAGTCTCAAGTGATTCACCAGCTTCGGCCTCCCAAAAAGTGCTGGGATTACGGGCATGCCTGACCACGCCAGACCTGAGATTTATTCATTCATCAAACCTTCACGGTGTGACTGACATGGAGCTGGAGATAGTCTAGGCATTTTGGTCATGAACATGAATAAGACTCCAAAGGTGTTCACAGTCCAAGAGGCGGGCACACAAACCAACAACTGTAGAACATTGTTGACATGGCCCACACAGAAATTCACACAGGGTATCATGGCAGTACCCACTAGAATCTATCCTCTGTGAGGATAAAGAAGTTGTCCGTTTTGTGCACTGCTGGTTTTGCAATCTCCTAAAATTAGTGATGACTACTCTCTTCTGGATAGTCCTTATTATGATTCATTCAACCACAAGAGATGGAGGTTTCAGGAAACCAGGGTTAGAGACAGACCAGCCGGTTGGGCTTTACTGACCCCTGTTGCCTATACAATGCAGGGCTCAGTAATACTCACTATGAATCAGGCTGCTCCTGCTTTCTGCCTGAAGGTCAGAGGCTTGATTTTATTGAGGCCTCAGAAAAAGTTTGGTTTACTCTGTAGTTGGGGTGGAATAGAAAAGTATGGGGAAGAGATGGTGGGCACCTCTGCCTGTAGCCAGGCTTTGCCTGCCTGAGCAGGAGACCATTTCTAGGATTATGGGCAAATTTCTTAATTTCTTTCCTCATCAGAAACACTAACAGGCCAGTTTCTATCATTTTCTAAAAAACAAAACAAAACAAAACAAAACAAAGCAAACAAACAAACAAAAACACCACCATCAAGCAAATTCAATTTAATTTGCAAACAAATAGGATTTATACACAGGAATTTGCAGATTCTACATGTTCTGATTTTTATACAACTCCAGCATCTTTTCCACAAGAGATTTTTGGTGGAGATGCCGGCAAGTCTTATAATTTTCCCATGATTATCTTATGACATCACTACACTTCCTGGTGCCTGGTGCACTGCAAGGCACCTGGATGCCCAGTAGGTGCATGATGTTGAATGACTGTGCTAAGGCTGACCATGCACTGGTATAAGTGATGGGTGCATTAGCAAGATATTGGGGAATGGTAGAAATTGGCTAGGTGACAAAGAGGGGAGTTTCATGAACATTTCAGGAAGAGGCAGCAGCATGAGCAAGAGCTCTGAGTTGAGGCAGCATAGACATGGAGGAAATTATAAGTAGTTTCATGGGAGAGGGATGTAGAAGTTGATGAAGGGATAGACAAAGTTAGATTGCAGGAACCATTATGTGTCAGATTCAATTCACTGCAGCAGATATTTATTCTGGGGTCAAACTCCAATTGGTACATACGCATTAGTGGCATCCTGAAGGCCAGGAGGCAAAACATGACAATTGACAGAAATAGGAAGAGTTTCCACGTGATGAAATGACCAGTTTGTAGCCTGAGGCAGCAGGCTTTTGGAGACAAAAATCTGGACACATTTTTCTTGGCAATATGATGCCAAGAGGACAAAACTTAGGCCAAGAAATCCACCCTGTTCTCTGGAAGAGTAATGGCTGGAATATTGTTAATTTGGCATCAATTCCAGATTTAAGAATAAGGTCTGAAGTGCAGCTGCTCCATTCTATCATTTAGCTAATGGAAGCTTGAGGATTTGCCAGACATTGTTTCTGGGTCTTACACAATTTCAGAGCTGCTTCATGTTGATGCTGTGGTCATGGCCTCTAGGAAGACACCACACGAAAGAAGGGGAGACACAGTCCCAAGTTGTGCCTGGGTGAGAAGCTGAACACCTGCTCCGAGGTCAGGTTCTCTGAGAAAGCAGTGGGAAGGACAGAGGTCAAGTTCCTCCCAGGATGCAAAAGCAGTGACTGATAGCTCCCGACAACACACAGGCTTTTTTTGTGTTTATTCATTCATCCACTGAGCGGATATTAATTAGGTGCCAAGCATTTTTAAGGTATAGTTCTAGGTTCAGGGCTCAGGGGATGCAGCAGTGAGCAAAACACAAGCAACCTCTGATTCTGTGAGGGGAGGCTGAGAATATACAAATAAATATCAGCTATTTCAGATAGAGGAAAGCTCTGTAAAGAAAACAAAGCAGGATAACAGGATAGAGAATGACCAAGAAAAAAGAAAAGATGCTATTCTACTGGCTTAAATAATTGTTGAACAGTGTTTCTTTATTATAGAATAGAAACGAAAGTGGAAATGAACAGTCTTCACCTCTCTGGGTTGTAAAGGGAATTAAAAGGAATGTGTTTATGAAAGACTTAGCTATCTATCTAAAATGCAATAAGCATCAATAATCAGTTGCTTACATTTCTACTGCCAGTTTTTAATGAGGATGAGGATATTCTAGAGGTTAAGCTTTCTTAACAGTAGTCAGGAGAACTGGTTTCAAAGCCTGCCAAATGTTCTGTGTTTGGATTCTGGTTCTACCCTGAAAACCCATGTAACCTGAATCAGTTACTTTATCTCTATGAGCTTCTGTTTTCTTACCAATAAAACGGAATAATAATAGTACCTTCTTTGTTAAGTTGTTGGAAGGATTACTGAGATTACACATCAAAAGGGCTTGGTTCAGTGACTGGCACAGAATAGATAGTCAATATAAGTTACCTGTTAACATGTTAATATTTTTGGAAAATTTTCCCAACACTAAAATCAACCTTCTAGGGTTATAATTGTTTCTGAATAGTAATACACGATGTTTTCTCTCTTACCATCACTTGTTGGAGGAGGTAGAGTAGAATGCTGGTTGAGAGTACAAATTGGCAGGGATGCCGTGTGTGTTAGCTACTCAGTTACATAGTTTCTTGAAGGCATCTCTTGTTACTATTTGAAGACAATAACATGATAGGAAAAAAACGGAAGTTGTATTTAGTTAAATTAATTAACCTATTCTGGCTGTAGAAAGTAGATTGTCTCAGCTGGGCGCGGTGTCTCATGCCTGTAATCCCAGCACTTTGGGAGGCCGAGGCAGGTGGATCACGAGGTCAGGAGTCCAAGACCAGCCTGGACTTGGTGAAGATGGTGAAACCCCATCTCTTCTAAGATACAAAAATTAGCCGGGTGTGGTGGCAGGTGCCTGTAATCCCAGCTACTCGAGAGGCTGAGGCAGAGAATTACTTGAACATGGAAGGCGGAGATTGCAGTGAGCTGAGATCATGCCACTGCATTCCAGCCTGGGTGGCACAGTGAGACTCCGTCTCAAAAAAAAAAAAAAAAAAAAAAAGGAAGAAAGTAGATTGTCTCTTGCTTTATGTCTCTGTGTCCTCTGCTAGAATGTGAATCCTCATGGCAAAGAATCCTTCTTATTCGTGTGTATCTATAATACCTAAGATAGTGCCTGGCAGAGTTATGTGCTTGGAAGATAGGGCTACCTGTGAAAAAATTCACAGAAAAAGACTAAAGACTATCATACTGCATCATAGAATGAAACTAAGGTTCATTGACCGTGGCAATACCTCCATCCCTTTCCTTTGCAGAAGCTTTGTGGGTGGTTTCCTTTTGGGAAAATCAGGCCAAATTCATCTCTACCCTTGGTGCAGCCACTCTGCCTCTACAGCTCTTTCACCAAGGCAGCATGCCATGGTTGCTGAGCTTCTATTTAGAAGGTACATCAAGAGCATCTTTGAAGAGAATGGGCATCCCTGTATTGAATGATGACCTTAGTAGCAGGAAAATTTTGATCCCTCTATTTACTTGAGTCTAAAAACATTTATTTCCTTTAGTGCTTTAGAAAATGAAATTTCAAAGCTAATGTCTGCTCAATTTAATTAAATGCAGGACAGAAATATGAGATGGCCTTTGCCAAATGAACCAAAAAAGGACTGATGAAGAGAAGAAGAACAGGAAGAAGAGGAAGAAGAAGAGAAAGAAGAAGAGGAAGAAGAAGAGGAGGAAGAAGAAGAGGAAGAAGAAGAAGAAGAGGAAGAAGAAGAAGAAGATGAAGAGGAGGAGGAGGAAGAAGTAGAATGGGCATAGCAATTGATCTATGGCTTTAAAAACATTCTGAAGATACACTGGATTTGAAAGTGCATGTAGATACAGTCATCAAGTATAAAATGTGTGGAAGGAGCACTGAATTAAATTCTGTAGCAAATTGATATTATTCTTCCAGACAGCAAAGGGAAAGTTGTACAAAGAAAGGAGGAAACAGATGAAAGCATGAAGGAGGACATGCAATGCAATATACAAGGTAGGTATAGCCTGATGATTATACCGAGTACATCCCTAATGAAAGCTTGTTAAATAAGTGAATGAATAAGAAGCATGGCTTATAGGATTGATTATGCAAGATATTAAATATTAAATATAACATCTTAAGGGTTTATTTAATAATTAATAAAAGAGACTGGGTTTGGAGTAAGGATTTTAACTGTCTTAAGTCAATGTAATTAGTTCGAAGCAAAATGTCTCTTGTTTTCACACTGGATGTCTATTTGAAATTTGGCTGCATATAATGATTAAAATGAAAGATCTCACATTTTGATTCAAATTGCTGTGTGGAACCATAGGAACAATCAACATGGATAAGCCTAGAGGCCAATACAGAATTAAGGATGAGCCACCACAACATTCTCTTTTCTCCAGCAGAGACAGGAGAGCTCTAATTCCCAGGCTTCATTTGCACATGCTGTTATTCACAGATGAATAAAGTGTGCCACTTTGTTAGTCACCCCCTGGATCCACAGCACATAAGCACAGACAGGAAATGGTCCAAAAACCATTGGCATCTAACCCATGATACATTATGTTACTAAATATCTGGCATGAAAATTGGCTAAACCTCATCAGGCAGTTGCCAAATGCCATTTAACAAAGCAGTCCCTATCCAGGACCTCTATGTGACTATACTGATAATATTGTCACTAGAGGTGAAGAGACACAGTCCATAAAGAAACTCATCATTAGAAATAAACATGGCAGCTCACCAAAAAGCAAAAGCAATGTGAAGAAATTAAAGAGGAGCTTTTCAGTAAACCAGTGTGTTTGTGTAGGTTACATGTGTGTGAGTCAATGCATTCAAATGTGAAAGTCTTTATTCCATTAAGTAATAGAGATGATATATTTTTCTCTTAACTGCCTAAAGTAGTGACTAGGCTTCGTCAGCATCATAAATAAAACAAATACTCATTCTTACTTGTGGTCTTCAGATCACAGTGTCCAAGGCTGCTTGGGTTTTGTCCTTTCTTCTAACGATTTTGGAAAAACTGAGTGAAGATTTCTCCTTAGCCTGGCTTCTTTGTAAGTAGAAATATCCCCTACTACCTTCCAAGCATGAAGTCAAATGTGAGTTTTTAAAGAGAAGTGAAGGAGCTCTTTTGATGAACTTTTTTCTATACAAAGTCTTTTTAGACCAATCACACACAGACACACACACATGCACACACACACACACAAAACTATCAGCTCTATCACCATAATACCCCCTTTATATTTCCAACCTTGATTTCTCACCTTAACTCCAAATTTCCAAATTATCATCTATTATTAGGCAATTCAAAATGAAATGTGTCCAATGTTGGGCTCATTGTCACTCTACCCTTAGAAATGTTTACCTCACTCCGACTTCTTGTCATGAATGGCACAGATATGAGTCCAGTCACAATCCAGCCAAGACCCTGAGACGTTAGACTCTTCAGTATCCTTCAACTTCCACACAAGTTCTGTTAAAAGCTCATGTTGTTGCAAATTCACCAAATTGTATACATTAAACGTGCAGCTTTTTGTATATCAATGCTTCAATAAAACTGTTTATGAAAACCAATTAATGTTGATCTTATCTACAAAAATGACTCTTTTTTCAGTGCCTTCTTAGCCAAACTAACTGTTATTGCTTTAGTCAGAAGTCAGCATTTTCTGGGTAGTGGCAAAAAATACACATTGGTCTTTCTTGCTCACCCCATCTTACTGCAATCTAATCCATCCTCCATCCTCGTGCTGCATGGAGCCTTCAAAATACACATCTGTTCATATCTAGCCACTCCTGAAGACCCTCCAGTTTAACAAGAAAGGGACAGAACCTAAATGAGAAAAACTAGTGTCTTTGCTCCTAGAATTAACATATAAATATAATGCATTTCTAATTTGAACCCAAAAAAGATTTTTTGAATTGAATGAAATGATGCTGATGTTCATAATAGAATAAAAAGGGCTGGAGAAAATGTTGAAAAACAGAGAGGGATATTCCTTCTCTAATACTAGAAAGTACTATACATCTGCTATTAAACAACATGGTATAGCAATAGAAAAAAAATCAAAGAAACAGAATTGAGACTAGAAATAGATCAAAGAGTAGTGGTCCCCAACATTTTTGGCACCATGGACTGGTTTTGTGGAAGACAATTTTTCCATGTTGGTTCAGGGTGGTTTGGGGGTGACTCAAGTCCATTACATTTACTGTGTACTTTATTTTGATTATTATTACATTGCACTAGATAATGAAATAATTATACAATCCACCATAATGTAGAATCAGTAGGAGCCCTCAGCTTGTTCTCCCGCAATGGTCCCCTCTGTGGGTGAAGGGAGACAGTAACAGATCATCAGGCATTAGATTATCATAAAGTGTACACTCTTAGATCCCTCAAATGCACAGCTCACAATTGGGTTCGTGATCCTATGAGAATCTAATGCCGCTGCCAATCGGACAGGAAGTGGAGCTCAGGCAGTAATGCAAGTCATAGGGAGTGGCTGTAAATACAGACGAAGCTTTGCTCATTCACCCTCCACTCACTTCCTGCTATGTGGCCCTATTCCTAACAGGCCACAGACCAGTAGCAGCCCATGTCCCAGGTGTTGGCAATTCCTGTCTTAGAACATAGAACTTAGTGTATGATGGCCAGGTGTGGTGGCTCACACGTGTAATTCCAGAACTTTGGGAGGCCAAGGTTGGTGGATCACTTAAGGTTGGGAGTTTCAGACCTGTCTTGCCAACATGGTAAAACCCAGTCTCTACTAAAAAGACAAAAAATTAGCCAGGCATGGTGGTGCACACAGGTAATCTCAGTTACTCAGGAGGCTGAGGCAGGAGAATCACTTGAATCCAAGAGGCAGAGGTTGCAGTGAGCCAAGATTGCACCATACAGCCTGGGAGACAGCAAGACTTTATCTCAAGCAAAAAACAAAAAATAAAAGAAGAACTTAGCATATGATAACAGTTTTGTTTAAATTCAGTGGATGAAAAATGTGGTTTATTTAATAGATAGTATTGGTCCAATGGACTATTTAACTAGAAAAAAAACGAAATCAGACCCCTGGTTTACATTATATAATACAAAAACAAATACCACATGGATTAGAAACTTAATCATGTATATAAAACTTTAAAATCCTGCAAGAATATCTAAGTAATCACATGGAAGGCCTTCTTAACCACAACTGGAAACCCTAATAGTGTAAGCAAAAAGATACCAGATAAAGTTAGATATTTTGTATGGCAAAATATGCTACTAACAAAATCATAGACTTTGAATAAATATTACTATTGCAGAGGATAGAAAAGAGCTCTCAAAAATTAACAAAAAAAAAAAAAAAACAAGATGGAGAAACAAAAGAGGCTATTTCTAGAAGATCAAATTGAAATGGTGAAGAAATATAGTTTTAAAAAGATGTTCTTATGTAATCATCGGATGGCATTTTACACACAGTGGACTGCCCCAGACAGATGTGAGCCGTGGAATCAAAGGAAATTATTTTGGAACTTCAAGGATTACCCTATTGGATTTCTGACTTGCATGGGGTCTGTAACTCCTTTCTTTTGGCCAATTTATCCTATTTGGAATGGGTGTATTTATCCATTCCAGGTACATGGCTGTACCTCCGTTGTATTTTGGAAGTAACTAACTTGCTTTGATTATACAGGCTCATAGACAGAAGACACTTGCCTTGTCTCAGATGAGACTATGGACTGTGGACTTTTGAGTTAATGCTGCAATGAGTTAAGACTTTGGGGGACTTTTGGGAAGGCATGATTGGTTTTGGAACGTGAGAAGGACATGAGATTTGGGAGGGGCTGGGGTGGAATAATATGGTTTGGCTCTGTGTCCCCACCAAACCTCACCTCGAATTGTAATCCCCATAATCCCTACATATCAAGGGGAGGACCAGGTGGAGTCAACTGGATCATGGGTGCAGTTTCCCCATGCTGTCCTTATGATAGTGAATGAGTTCTCATGAGATGTGATTGTTTTATAAGTGTCTGTCATTTCCCCTGTTGTACTCACCTTGTCCTGGTGCCCTGTGACAAAGGTGCCTGCTTCTCCTTTACCTTCCACCATGATTGTAAGTTTTCTGAGGCCTCCCCAGCAATACAGAACTGTGAGTCAATTAAACCTCTTTCTTTGATAAATTACCCAGTCTCAGCTATTTATTCATGGCAGTGTGAGAACAGACAATAAATCCTGAGAAAAACATGAGAGTTAGGTTGCTGACACTGATTACCTTGAGAAAGTAGTTTAGTAATGACAATAAAGAGGCAAAGGTGGAATCAAATAAGGAAAGCCTGCATATGACCACTTTTAGTACATATGAAAATTATATATCTATAAATAAAGAGTAGGAAAAAAAGTTGCAAGTTACCAATGGCTCTTCAGTACCTTCGGACAATGCTCATCCCACAAATGCAAGCCCAAGTTTTACCTCCTCCAGGTATCCACTCACTCTCCCCATATCTTCCTTGTCTCTCTTCTGCATTGGCCCCTACTAGACAGTACTGTAATTATTGCTTTCCCCATCTTTCCTCTCCAAGTCTCTATTAGCTGAGATTCTTGGAAGAAGGGACTATTTCTTATTTATTACTATATCCCTGATCATTATTTAATTTTCCCACTACCTCCCCGAACACAAGCATTCCCTGAGATGATTCTAGGTAACTTTACGGAACAAACATCCCTTTACAATCTGATTACTTGCTGGAGATAGGTTGATCTCATTGAGTCCAAACAATAAGCAGAACTCAAGTCACACAATTATAGTAACATTCCATGTGCCAAGGGTGGCATTTATGCTTATTTTGTGTAAATTGTGGGAAACAGGCAAAATAATCAAGGTCTGACTTCAGCTGGTTGTGGACAGAACACATGGAATGAAATCAGTATATATTAAATAAGATAAACAACATCATTGACTTCATACTATTATTCATGGTCATCATCTAAGCACAATAGTGAAGTGATTTTCTAATTGTGTTTATGAATACCTTGATACAAAGAGTCCTTTCCTACATTATTTTTAGTTGTATCTTGCTTTTAAAAAAGAGCCACTAATTAATCACCATCTACTGGTGGTATCTCAAAAATACAGGGTTGAATAACTATGGCAATTAAATACCCTCATGACCATTACCCTACCTGAGAACTATACTATGACCTTTAGCCATTTTAGTTAAAAGAGCTGTATAACTCCTGAAAAATCAATACTGCCCACCACACACTGGCATTAGCTACTGAGTAAACAGTTGTGTGTGGAGTTATTTGCCTTTCCATGTTATTTGCCCAAGCAGAAACCTGTTTTAGGAGTATTAGAGCAAACATTTAGGAGGGCAAATGGAGAAGGTATTTGGGTGTTTCATTCCTGTAAGCAATCTGTTAAAAATGCAAGATAAAAGAAAGGAAAATCTTTGGTTCCTAGGGTGGGAAAATCTGTAATTGACTAAAATTTCCCTACCTCCCTCCCTATGTGTTTAGAACTCAAATTTGTGGTCACTCACAAACTTAGTGAATTGGATGGTCCTCAAAAGTTCCTGGTCAGCTTTGGCCAAATGCCTGCATTCTTGTCATTTGGCACAATTTAAGGAGGAACCAAAACTGAACCAGTCATAATCTTCCACAAGGCTCCATTAGAAAAGTCACATTACAATGCATTAGTGATGACTAAGCTCTATACATCACATTAAAAATTCCCTGGGCAGCCATTGTTTCCTCACTTCAGAATGAATAACAGAAATGACATTTCACAACTAACAACTTGAGTTTATTATCTCTAGGGAACCAGCACAGAAACTACCAGAGGGGATATGCAACATCAACCAGTCATTTTCCGGAGTTCCTCATATAGATTTCTAATATTTCATTCACTACACCTATGTCGTTAGGCATATTTCACGGATTTGTATGCAGAGGTGAAGCCCGACTAAAATGTAAAGAATCTGCATTGCAGAAACATAAACATTAGATCTAGGAGGTATTTTAGCACTTATTTAATCTAACCTCTTCATTATATAAATGGGAAAACACACCAAAACAAAACAAAACAAAACAAAACAAAACAAAACAAAAAGGAGATGTGGAGACGTTCAATGATCTGCTCAAATTTTAAGGCAATTGAAGGCAAAGCCAGAAATGAAACCCAGGTCTCCCAAATCCTAACCTGATTCTCTTTGCATATGCCTGCCTGCTTCTACTCAACTTCAAAACAACCTCTTTAGCTTTGATTTACAGGGCCATCACTGTCCTTTCACTCATCCATAATGACTCCATTTACTGTGTTTCCTGTTGACTTTGCTTTATATTTATTTCTACTATTTCCTGCTTTTGATTATTTCTGGAACGTCTACCATGAAGATGATGAAGTAATAAGATGGAAGAAAGTCATATGTTATTCCATGTAACAATTACAAATCTAAGACTGAACTCCAGGAATTCTCAGGCAATTCTGGACGTGTGATTGTTGCCCATTCATTCTAAAATGTGTCTTCACCAAAAGTTGGTGTTTTAAAATAAGTTTGGAAAACTATAATTTCATCTAGAAGAAAGTAATGTCCTGCTATAAATAAATTGGTTTAACTTTAACTCATAATTTCCCAAATATATTTGAATATGGAAACTCTTCTTGTATGTACCTAAGTTTCTGAAACAACTAACCTTCCACAAAACAAACATTAGTAAGTTGCTTTATCACAGTGAGCAATGGGGTGTGGGCCAATATCTTCTCCTTCAATACTTTGTTTTACTAAAAAGAATGTACCAAATGTTTCCTGTAGGCAGTTCATTGTGTGGTTGAAGTGGGTATGGGGAAAGGAAAGGAAGAAAGAGATATAAGAAGTTAAAAATGACTCCAGATTTCTTGAGTTTACAATTATATTGGGTATAAACAAGACATGCAACAAGTAAGCAAAACCCTAAGGCAGTAAATAATTCAGTGTCCAGTATCTCCATAAGGTACAGATGAAGGCACTGGGATTTTTCATTTGAACTTAACTGGAACAAAGCAAATTTTAAATTAGATCCTGAAGGACATACAGAAATGAAAGTGTCTGGCACAAGGTTGACCAATGCATATTTGCTTAACAAATGAAGGACATTCTGGGTTAGGGAATAGCATGAACAATATCTTGAAGTCAAATGGAATGAAACATGTTATTCACGGGAATGTAGAACCTAGGGTGCCTGGGACAGGAGTGAGGGTGAGCACTGGCTCCAGGGGATGGGAAATTAAAATCAGAGAGGGGCCGGGCACAGTGGCTTACATCTGCGATCCCAGCATTTTGGGAGACTGAGGCAGCAGGATCATTTGAAGTCAGGAGCAAAATAAAGATTGAAGTGGGGGAATTTAAGCAGAATGTAAAAATCGTTATGCTAATGAGAACTCCAGAATCTTCCCAAAGTCATTTTTTTATTTTATTTTATTTTATTTTTTGTTTTGTTTTGTTTTGTTTTTCCTTTTCATCCCTAGCATCTTACAACCCGCCTGGGCATGAAATAGAAATTTAAAAAATGTTAGTTAATTAAAATAACAAATGAGCACGAATAAAAGAAGCACAGTGGAGAAGAACTGGAGAATTTCTGTTTGGGAAGTAAAATGACACAAGCAGTCTTTTTCAAAAACATTTCTGGTTGGTGATGTCTGATGGGAGTTGAATTGTGAGATGCTACAGACAGCATGCAGCAGTTAGAAGACAAAGTTTGGAGTTTAGGACAAACACCTTCCCTGGAGTAGATAAATTTGAAATGCATTTTGAAAGAATCAATAAGCCCGAGGAACAATGGAATAAAAGGGACAATGGAAAAACAGCATCCAAGTTTAGACCTAAGATAGTGGTAGTGTCAATCACAGAGAAAGGAAAATTCTAAGAGGGAATAGGATTGGTAGAGGGATTCTATGTTGGGAAATAATGACAAATATCCAAAGGGAGATGTTCTGTCACCTAATGGTGGCATAGGGAAGGCACAACTACTCAAATAGCTACTTTCCCATCTTAGCCTATTTCCCAAATGAAATATGGATATGATTATTAACATCCCCATTGTGCAGACGAGAAAAGTGAGTGGCAGAGATATCAGGTGTTTGCTCACTCAACAGGGAGTATGGCTAAGACTTTAATTCCTACAATATTTACAATGTTGTATTTCAGGAGATACAGAATTGAATTACAAAGTCTGGTCAGATGAAACCCCGTCTCTACTAAAAATACAAAAATTAGCCAGGCATGGTGGCACAATTCTGTAATCCCAGCTACTCAGGAGGCTGAGGCAGGATAATCACATGCACTCAGGAGGTGGAGGTAGCAGTGAGCCAAGATGGTGCCACTGCACTCTAGCCTGGGCAACAGAGCAAGACTCCATCTCAAAAACAAAACTACAGAATTATCAGAAGTGTGAAATCAAGAGATCAACAGGGGATTCTTAAGGAAGTTCACAGGGAGAATCTATCTCATGCTGCCAATTTCTGTTGTTCCTTGGCTTGTAGATACATTACTCCAATCTCTGTCTCCATCTTCACATCTCCTTCTTTGCTGTGTTTCTGTATCTTCTCCTTTTCTGTCTCTTACAAGGACACTGCCACTGGATTTAGAGCCCATCCTAATCCATTAGGATCTCATCTCAATTCTTACCCTAATTATATTGGTAAAGACTTAATCCCAAATAAAGTCACATTAGGAGACTCTGGGTGGGCATGGATTTTGGAGGGATGCTAATCAATCCGCTACAGGGAATAAGGATGAAGCAGCCAGAGCAGTTAAGAGGCCATTCAGATGTCAATAATCCATCAGAGGCATCGTCTGGTAACACAGAAGTGCTTCTATTTCAGATTTTCAAATAGAGCCAATGAGATTTATTAACACATTGGATTATTGCCTCTTGAGTTTTTCTCTTCACCACTTTAGAAATAAGAGAAGCATTGGTTTTTGGAAGAGAAAGGGCTATGTGGTGGCCCAGTGATTGTTATTGCCTACTTGAGTCGGCTGTGAACAGAGGATAAACTGAGATGAAGGTTTATAACCGTTGTATGTTAGCAGGGAAGTAGGGTACCTTTCCAGTTTTACTGTTTGGTATTTCTTATTAAAAATACCCATAGCTCAATACATTTTGCTGCAATTCAAATAGAGCAAAATTTTGAAGATAAATTGTTCTGAAGATAGGAAATGCATTTATGTGGCAGAGATGAATAAATGTGTTGAATTTCTCATGCAAACTTCAGTACTGTAACAACTCTATATTTTGATTCACTCTATCTATTTGAGTGAAAATATTTCTTTTTAGGGCAGGAAAATGATCTCACCTATCTAAAAGAAAAGCAAAGACTTACATCTTAAAGAGTTTAAGGAGTTGAGCTCAGCCTGAAAAACGATAATGGTGCTAGGTATGAACTTCTGAGTTCTCTGGTATCAATTTAAGCTGAAATCTTGATTTACTTCCCAAGTTATAACTTCTGGAAGACAAGGCATGCAGGGAGAATGAAGGAAATTAAACACTATAAATTATCCCATTTACGATATCAGATTCTCAAGCAAATATCTTGATATTCGGTACCAAAAAAAAAAAAAGAATACCTCTCCTTTAACAGCTGTCTCTCCATAGACCTTTCCCATTGATTCAACAATGTTCTCTTCCTATATATGATCCAAAGAATATTCTCCCATTTCCTAAGAGTAGTATTCAAAGACCTTCCATCTACCTGTAATGCTTTCTCTACCTTCCATGAGAGAATCCAGGGCTTCAGGTACAGCCACTCCATGTCCCTCCAAACATGGCATCCTCACTGTTGCCCCTTGAGCTCTGCCTGAAGAGAATTGACATCCTGCCCACTTAAAGTTCTTCCCCTTTTCATAATCTGGTTTGAATCTCACCTCTTCTCTATGTTACATTACCCTGTAGCGTCAATTTGCACACCACATTTTTCTCCTTTGACTAAGATGTTTATAGTCCTGCCATGTCCAAGTTCAAGTCATCATCTGTTGCCTGGACTAAAGCAAGGGCCTCCTGCCTCCCTGCTTCCATCCTTGACCCATAAGGACTACTAGCTCCCAAAATGATATTTTCAAAACTTTAAATTATGTATTCCCTAAATTATGTATATAAAACCCTTCATAGCGTTTCACCTCAGAATAAAATTTCAAGTTGTCTATAAGCTACATCCCACCTCCCTCTCCTACATCCTCTACCTAGATATGTAGTATATTTTACTCAGCATTCCTAGTTATCTTTGTATTCACATCCCTTTGAATTTACATCTGAAATGGGATGGTTCCCTTGACCCTTTCATGGGACTTACAAAGGGGATGGCACATTTACTCAGCCCCCAACTCGCAACCCCTCACAGGATGGGGAGATCATAGGTAAGTGGGTACAGGGGCTGGGATGAGTGGTTCTGGGCACCAGCAGGAGTAGAACTTTGTGTGGCCCCCACAGCAGCTTCTGGGAGATATCCACAACCTCCAGAGTCCCAGAGGGTGTGTGTTACAGTGTGCTCTTTTAGCTTTGCTGTCTGCATCTGGCTTATGTGTTTAACAGCTCGGTTTGACAGCCCTCTGTGCCCCAAGCTCTTGTTTGGTGTCCAGGAAGAATCAGGTCACAGGAACGAATTGAAGATGGCAAATGCAGAGGATTTTATTGCCAATGAAGAGGCTCTTTCTGGTATAAGGAGCTGGAAAGGGGATGGAGTGGGAAGGTGGTCTTCCCCTGGCCAAATGGCTGTCGCTGGCTAGACTCTTCTCTGAAGTTCCGCCATCAAGCTGTACCTCTGAAGTCAGGCTGCTCCTCTCCAACATCCAGCTGCTGCTTTTTTTCTCTCCTTCTCTATCACTCTGCTGCCTCTCTGCCAGTAGAGCCTGGGTTTTTTATGGGCACAGGATGGTGGGGTGGGGTGGGTCAAAGAGCAGCATTTGAATGGGAAAATAGGAATGCACATTCTCACTTTAGCCCACAGTCTTAGGCTTGAGGGTATGGCCCTTGCCACGGACTGCCCTCCTCTATTCAGTATTTCCCTGCCTTCTGTCCGTATCACACCTAACTTTCTCAGTATCAGTTAGTGACTTCCACTTTGTAGGCTGTATTTCTTGATACTAGTAGTGATTCAACATGTGCTTATTGACCAACTATGTGTGTTCTGCTGTGTTTCTCACTGAGAGAATACAAAACTTTGAAAAATTAAAAGGAAACGCTTCTTTATTTCTTGTAAGAATATGATAATAGAAATTGGGATTGAGTTTGTGCTAATTATACAATTTCAGAACTATAGAGAGACGTTTGAAGTCTTCCGATCCTTCAACCTCATTTTAAATGAGGCCCCAAGCTTGTATAAGTTAAACGACTCAAAGCTAATTAGTGATTGCTCAGGGACAAGACACCCAGTCTCCTGTTTATTGGTCTGGCATTTGCTCCCACTTCAGCATACTACAGAGCTCATTAGAATCACCATCCAATGCCTTCATTTGAGGGAGATTTTCTGAGAGCAAGTATTCATTCAGAATTCCTGGCAAAAATTGGCATTAAAATCTGGTAGGGTCTCTTAGCTCTGTCCTTGTTCCCTTTTTTTTTAAAATTGTTTTTGGTCACTTGCAAGCTGGAGAGAGGCATCATTTTCTACTGACTGCTCAACCTTTGAGAGTCATCTCTGATGATCCTTCATTCATGAAGTCTTTCCTGATTTCTCTCAAACCTGATATATTTTTCTACCTTTTGTATCCTCTTAACATTTTGTTTAAAACACACTTTGGGTATTTCAGTTATTAAATTTTATACTGCATTTATTTGGATGCTAGTTTAATCTCTTTAATTGAGATTGCCAGTTCTTCAAAGGAAAAACCTTTCTATGGTCTTTCTTCATATCATCCACAGTTACTAACACAATGCCCTAAACATAATGGCTCAGGTAAGTATTAAGTATGTTGAATGGAACGAATGAGAAGTTACTGAATTTTTTTTTTTTTAATTACAGTGAAGGCAGCGTCTTTATCAAATGACCAGGGAATTGACAACAATCTTAATTGTCATACCTCTACCTTGAAATTGAATTAAAAAACACTTGATTATTATCTAACAGAGGGAAACACATTGTCTAGAAAATACAGGCTTAAAAAAACCTAGGTTACAAAGCACAACATTGATCTTATACCTAATACTCAAGAGCTGAGATCACGCCACTGCACTCCAGCCTTGGCAACAAGAGTGAAATTCTGTCTCAAAAAAAGAAAAGCAAGTATTGTAGAGACATGTCAGATAATTCACTAATACAAACATTTCTAGATTTTGTGAATTTTTTGTATTTGTCAATTTTAAAAGATTTGTAATTTACGGGATTTTGTCATTTTGAAAGATTATTTTCATACCTAATTTTGTATTTATAATTAATTACATTACAATCAAATCAAATAAGCTTTCTCAAATTTTACAAACTTCAAGTCCCATAAAAGCTATTATTGTCCTTCTGTACTAGAATGATCTCAACTAGAACTATCTTGTTCAGCATTTACAAAGAAAAATAAGTAAACTTTTTTAGTCCCAATTTTATCAAATTGGTCCTTAGAGATAAATTACATTGTCACTTTTATAATTTATACAAATTGGTTCATATTCAGTTTTTAGTGAACACATATAACAATTCATTATATATACAACAAGAGGTTGTAAATAAAATTACATATCAACAGCTTTCTCATGAAACAGTTGATTTAATTTCACACCATCTTTTTTACTATGATGCAATTGTTGTTTCTCAAATTAAGATGAAATAGTTTATAGTCAAAAGGTATAACTGCAAAGTTTAGAAGGAAATAGTCTTCTAATTGATGTCCAACAGACATCCAGCAGAGGTTAGAGCCACTCTGATGTTAGAGCAATAGCTTTTTTCCTGAGCCCTCAAGAGCTCAAACTTTACCTCTACATTTTGATCCTGACTTTCTTTGATACTGGCTTGGGAATCCATGGGCTCCCAGGGTCCCCTGTTCTGTCTGACTCTGATGTCCTTTTAAATGCTTGTTACATGTACACTTTCCTTTTCTGCTTATGCTTGGCATGCTAATATCTGGGTCTGTCTCCTAATTGAGACTTTTGCCTACTCCTACTCCTACTCTGAAACCAGGACCACTGGTCTTCATCTCTCATTGATCAGCGGCTTTGAGCCTAATGGATCTCTGACCATTTGGTTCCTGGCTCTATCCAGACCTCTAGCAATCATTGCAGGTACCATACTATCTGAACCCCATACCGCTTGTTTGCCAAATGGAATAGCTTTGGTTGATCTGTTTCCATGAAGATTACCCTATAATTTTTTTACTAAAATGAAATATGAAACTTTAGTTGGATATAAAGGAAGAACTTGATGAGTACTATGATGATAGGTATAGAAATTCATCATCTTTTAAGTCAAATGAAGCTTCTCAACTGACCTTATTAATGTATTCCTGTATCTGTCACCTTCATTCTTCATGCCTCATCTACCCATTCATCCATATTCATTTAACATAAATATCTGGTACAGTACTAAGGTAAACCAAATATACATCAAAGTCTGGCTTGCGGCTAGCCCTGCCCAGATTCATAAATACATCCAGTCCAGAAGACAGCACAGTAGGTTTCTGTTCATCAACACCAGCTCTGTGGTATTCTTCAGAATACTACAGCTGTAGTATTATCATACTCTCCACATTGAATCGGTAGCTCTGAATAACAGTATGGTAAGTTCCTAGGGGCTAAAGGAGGCTGGGGCAAAAAACATGCTAGAAAAGCAGTATTTTAGGGACTGGAAGAATTGAACCTACATTCAGTTTATCAGTGTGGAGCTCCTTAAATAATGTGGGAGACCTAATTAATTACAATGTGGAATAGAAAGGAAATGCTTCCAGTTTCAACTGAAATGGTGGCAATGATTCCAAAGAAATGTAAATTGGTACTTTCACATTGTACTTCTGTTACCTAAGGAAATATCACTGACACAGAACAGGCAAACTTTTGGGTAATTCCTTCATCTTTCCTGTTGATTTTTGTACCGTGGAGGTTATGTTTCACAGAATGACCCAGCTGAAAAATCGATTATCGTCTCATACTTTTTCAGTAGATCAATAACACTACTCAATTATGATTCTTTATTATTCAGTGATAGATGTTTTCACTTTTGTATAAAGACCCAAATAAACTGCAGATGGACATACTACCTATATCCCTATTGAAACAGCCAATCAAAATAGTTACTATTAATAGGTTGAAGCCTTTGCTGGTTGTTTTTTATTTCAAACAGGGCTGTGACAAAGGACAGATTTTGGTGGCACTGGTATTAGCTTTCTATGTAACATTCAGCTTCCCTTTGTGCAATAATTTAATAAGATCATTGCCCACTGACACCAGGATGATTTTCCTACACATTCATTTGGCTGATGGAACTCTGATGGCTGTGCTAAAACAGGGGCATTTGCTATTATTGATTTTTCCTTCCAGGAGTTCAAACTAAATGTTAATAAAGATGGAGATCTGGTGTCAGATGAGGCATCACATGAGGCATTTGCACAATAAAACTACTGCAAAGTAGTGATCTGATGCAGACCATACTGTTGGCCTGTTTTATCTGACTTCTCCTTAGCTCTGAAAAGGGTGAAATGCCAAAGCGCCTGGAAGGGGAAATCACCAACTTGTAATTTATCATGGTCTTTAATTGTGAGGATTACATTGTCATTATCATATAGGGGAAGAATTCTGGAGACTCTTCCTTAAACCTGATGCCACAGAGAAACTATTTTTGAATCCCAAATCCTTTTCAGGTGAAAGTTTTAAGTTATTTATTCATTTATTTAATTTTTTAAGATACAGTCTTGCTCTGTTGCCCAGGTTGGAGTGCACTGGTGCCATCTTGGCTCACTGCAACCTCTGCTTCCGGGGTCCAAGTGATTCTCCTGCCTCAGCCTCCCAAGCATCTGAGACTACAGGTGCACACCACCACACCTGGCTAATTTTTGTATCTTCAGTAGAGACGGGGTTTCACTGTGTTGGCCAGGCTGGTCTCGAACTCCTGACCTCAGGTGATCCGCCTGCCTCGTCCCCCCAGAGTGCTGGGTTTACATGTGTGAGCCACCATGCCCAGCCTTAAGTGATATGTTTAAAAATGCAAGTAAGCAAGCGTTTCCAAAGTGCCAACAGAGCAATATGCTGTGTACTGAAAATGTGCTATTTTCAACCTTTTTCTTTCACAGAAGAGTCAATAAATCATCATCCTAATAGCAATAATGTCAAGGATGCAGGAGCCTAGGAGAGTCCGAGTTGACACCATTTTAAAATCAACTCTATCTCAAAACTAGTAAGGCACATTTATTGCCAGTCACATGGTCATAAGATATTTACTACTCAGGAAAAAATTTAAAGATACCTACAAGGACAAACTCCTACAACAACAGAAAGTCCAGATGTCCCAATACTCATAACAATATATGCTTTCAGGATAATTATAGTTAAGCTTTGATGCATTTACACATTAAAATGTCAGGAATAGTTTTCTTTAAATCAATCAAATGATAAATTTTGTCATGCTGTCAGCCTACCTACACACAGGCATAGCTTAGTTTACCTTTACATAGACAAGACCCCTATATAAGAAAAACTTGAAACAAAGACGGTGCATTCCTCCACTTGCTGTCTGAGGACACCCTACTCTGTAATGGAGGAGCTTTCAATAAAGCTCAATTTCTTCTCACTGTACTTTGCAATTTGCCTTGAATTCCTTTCTGCACTAGATCCAAGAACCCTCTCTTGGGGTCTAGATCAAGACTCCTTTTTCTGCTAACAATAACTTATATTCATATAGCTAATATGATTAGTCCATTCTCACACTGCGATAAAGATACTACCTGAGACTGGGAAATTTGTAAAAGAAAGAGATTTAATTGACTCACAGTTTGCCATGGCTGGGGAGGTCTCAGGAAACTTACAATTATGGTAGAAGGTGAAGGGGAAGCAAGGACCTTCTTCACATGGTGGCAGGAGAGAGAACAAGAGAGAAACAAACACTTATAAAACCACCAGATCTCATGAGAATTTGTTCATTATCATGAGAACAGCATGGTGGAAACTGCCCCCATGATCCAATCACCTCCCACCAGGTCTCTCCCTCAACACCTGGAGATTACAATTCAAGATGCGATTTAGTGGGGACACAGAGCCAAACCATATCATTAATGCAATTTATAAAGCATTTTTTTAAACAAGGGCACACATTCAAAAAGAACAGTCCTGTTTAACCCTCATTCTGTAAACAGGGCACCATTTTCTTAGTCTAATCTCTCTAAGTGGAAGTAGATAATCCATAAACAGTTGGGTCTGCTGGTATAAATATTTATTCTAAACACCAAGTGTGTGAGTGTGTATGGCTCCAGTGGGCTGGAAATTAACTTAGTATTTTATAAAATAGCAAAACTATTGGGTGTGATAAGTGACATAAATTATGCATTGAGATAATTTACATACAAATTACCAAGCAATTAACGTACACAGGTATCTTTCTTATTTCTTCTGTTGTTCATTACATTGGACGCACCTGTGAAAGCTTATAGACATGTTTTTGTTTTAGGGAAATATCTAGGCGAAGAAGAAAACAAATAATAAAATAAATAATAAATAATGCATAGAACTGCACTGCCACTTGATTTACACAAGATCAGGCTACTTTATTGTGGCTGCCATTAAAAAGAAAAATCACCAATTTTTTCTCTGGGCTTAATACAATCTGTTTACCACTGAGATGGGTACATTAGATGTGTTATCTGATTTTACCCTCACAGCAAACTTATGTACAGATGAAGAAATAGAAAGTAGAGGAATTAGAATAACTTGCCCAAGGCCAAACAATGATTAACTAGTTAAGCCTGCAGGTTCAACAAGGTACTAGAATACAAGGCATGTAAGAAAAACAGTCCATGAATATGCTGCTGGTTTCTCACTCAACCTCACTTCTGAGTTTTGTAGGGGCATTGCCACATTCCAATGACTTCCTAAATCCATTGTGTCCAAAATTAAACTCAGAGTTTTTAAAATGATCCCTTTAATCTTGTGACCCCCAAATCTATTTAATATTTCACACGCCTGGACTCCCACATTCAAATTTCTAATTACCTGTGATGGCTCTTCCAAGGTGACACAGGCACCTCAAATCAATGTTAAGCAAATTGATCATTTTCTTCATGGCTGCCTCACCTCCAAAATTCTCAGGCACTAGCACTGCCCTCCATCTAGTCACCCAAGCTAGAACTTGGGGTGTCCTTCCTGACTTTCCCCCTCTATATCACTTCCCCTATCAGTCAGTCACCTCCTTTATATCTCTCTGGAGACAGATACAACAAGTAGACAGCCAAGTGTACAGCTTGGAAAAAGAGACAGACTCCCCAAGGCAGGCAACTATAAATATGCGCTGGTGGAACTCTTCCATGGTGGGATCAATGTCCTGTAGAATGCCTGCCACAGCAGCATCTCTGCTCTGCTGATAAGGGACTTTCATAGACCTCCTGGCTGCTGGGAGGAACACAGAAACTTCTAGGTTGCCTACTGCTCCAGTCAATTGCTCACCTGCCACAGGTAACTTTAAATGTTAAAAATAACAAACAAACCCCAAACAGAAAACCTTTCTTGCTGCTTTCTTAGGACTTTGCTGTTTCACTCCTCAATGCCCCCACCATGTGAATACACTCTCCCACACATTCCCTATTTTATTCAATTTCTTCACAGCTACTCTGATTTGGTAAAGCAAGTATTTTCTTACTTTACAGCGATGATTCTCAATCTTGTTTACACATGAGAATCACCTGGGGGTTATTTTTAAAATTTATGAGACCTTGGGCCCCACCCCAGAGCAATTAACTCATAATCTTTGAGGTGTGTATTATTTCATCAGTCTTTAATTAAAGCTCCCCAAATGATTCCAGTTGCTAGCCAGAGTTGAGAGTCACCACCCATAAGACTGAATGAACTGAGGCTATGGCTTAATGTGACAGTTAGTGCCCATAAATATGGAAAATTATAAGTTGTCAACTTACAATTTAAAAATAAATTTTAAAAAAGTGAGCTCACCACTCACTGTGTTCACCACTGCCTCAATTTACATGCAAAGTAAGTACAGAAAAATGCACACCTATATGTCATGAAGTGCTAAATTGAATGGCTGCAAGTAGTAATAACTTCTGTGATGGGAAGAACAAGCTCCTTATCATAACGGCATAATTTGAATCTAAGGGCATGAGCCTGTTGGGGCCACTGAGGACTATGAAACCCCAGCTAGTGTAAATTGTTACTTTGTAGCCCAAGAGAAGTGATAAGCAGAGAAATTTTCATTTCAGGAACTGGCTCAGTATTTTCTATAATTTCCTGGCTCAGTGTTTTCTGTAATGACTGTGTCATCTCCTCAAATGCTTTCCCACATCCTCATACATGTGATGCTCAATTTCTTATTGTGCTTCTTTATTCTATGCTTCATCAATTTTCCTGTATCTCTTACATCTTCCTCCATCACCTGGGTAGATTTAACTGCCTAGTCAGTCCTCCTTCGGGTATTCTCAGAGAAATACAGTCCATGAATATGCTGCTGGTTTTTTACTCAACCTCACTTCTGAGTTTTGTAGGGGCATTGCTACATTCCAATGACTTCCTAAATTCGTTGTGTCCAAAATAAAACTCAAAAGAGTTTTTCAGTGATCCCTTTAATCTGTGACCCCCAAGTCTATTTAATCTCTCAAATGCCCACTCCAACATTCAAATATCTAATTACCTGTGATGGCTCCTCCAAGGATACACAGCCACCTCAAATCAATGTGTCCAAAAGCAAAGTAATCATTTTATTCATGCCTATTTCACCTCCAACAGTCTCAGTCACTAGCACTGCCCTCCATCTAGTCAACCAAGCTAGAACTTGGGGTATCTTTCTTGACTTTCCCCCTCTACATCACTTCCCCTTATCAGTGAACCAGTAAGTGCTGCAGACCTCACCTTTTTTATATCTCTGCTACTATCCTCTTCAGTACTCTTATCCCTGCCCTCTCACATGAACTTCTCCAGTGCCCCAAGCTCCTAGTATTGTCTTTCTCAAACCAGTTGGCTATACAACTGCCAGGGTGTAAAAGGTAAAGTTGTCTAACTGTCCTCTTAACTTCAGTATCTCTCCAGGGCAGGATAAAGTCCTTTTTCTTCAGGTGGCCATGGGCCTCTCTACAGACTGTCATCTGCCTTATTCTCCACTTACAACTCTCTACTCTCTGCATAGAACTCAATTCCCCAGAAGTAACATTTTGTTTGTTGCGTCTCTCCAACATGCTTTACAACCTGTGCCTGTGGCCTTCTGCTTTTTGCTTGGCTAACTCCTGCCCATCACCAAAGACTCATTTCTGTTATATTATCTTCCAGAAAATGGCACCTTGTTTCCATTGACTTACAGGTTCTTTGCTTTTTGAAATATTCTGTGCAATTTTCTATCATTAGATTTATAGCATTGTATTATAATTAATCATTCTTCTCTATAACCTGAGTGTCTTGAATTCAGTGAATGTACTCTGCATCCTCAGCACTGAGACAGAGGCTGGCACTCCAAAAATGAATGAATTCCTTCAGTGAACTCAGTATCTGATGCTTCCACAGTACTTACTAACTTCTATTGGGTTTACTGTGTCCTTCCTCTGCCTCTGCAACTAGATCATTAACTCCTGGAGATCTGTCAAAGGCTGGATCTTTGTTTCTTTAGTGTTAGCCAAATTGACTGACAATGAATAGGTGTGTATCAGTGACAACGAAAAGAAAGGAGGAAAAGAAGGAAGGAAGGGAGGTCCAATTTCTATATAGTTGTTTAGTGCAATTTAAAACTTTAAACATTAAAAATTCAAGTAAAATTTGTAATGTTATCCTTCTCTACTCAAGCAAATAAAAACAAAGATTCCTAACATTTCAAGAGATAGTTACATCTTCAGATTGCTGACTGTAAATAGAATATTTGTTTTATAATATTCTAGCACTGGATCATTATAAGATTCTGAAAATGATCATTAATTTAAATGATAAAAAATGGAAGGAAGCAGTTCCCTTTACATATATGAATGGATAGAGACAAACTAGAGTGACTAGTGAGGAAAGCTGGAACTTCTGTTGTACATAAATATAGCATGAGTCATTTATCTTTTTAGTTCAAGCACAGAATTGTTGAAATTATGACAGTAATTGATGCAAAATCCCAAACATCAATGATGGGCCATTTAATAACAGTAGGTGTATTTAAAAGTTTGTCTCTATAGATTTTAAACAGTAGTTATTTTAAAATTCCAAAACAAAGAGCATAATTACTAAGAGGTATTAATCGACAGTAAAATACAGCTAACATTATTAGAGCTTGAGGCAAAAAAAAAAAAAAAAAAAAAACCACCCACCCACCCAAATCCAAAGCCTCTATTTTGCACTTATGAATATTAGAAAAATGTTATTCCTTTCTTCCTTCTGTATTATCTCTCCTTATGTCAAGATAAGTCGCTAATTGTAGCTTTCTTTGAACTCTCTTATCCTACTCAGTAGCTTTTAAAAAATATAAGATTCTATTTAGAAATTTTAAAAAAACTGTTTTCAGTTTTCTTTGTAGGTGGAAGTGAAATACAATCTAGAGAATCCCTCTTTAATCTCCCATAATAGAGTTGAGTAGGAGGGTAACTCATTAGGAATTAGCAGATGTCAGCACCTGTTGTAAGGAATTAGGCTCTGTGAGCCAAAACTCCTTTGGCTGAGAATATACCCCAGCAGGTCCTAGAGACTGAGAGTTAGAGTAAGGGATTTGGGTTGGAGGGAAATTAAGAGATCTCTTTGAGACTGGTGAAGTCAAGCTGCCATTGGGCTCAGAAAATGACTCTCCAAAACCTGGCTCTTCAGCGTGCTGAGTGCTTTCAAAATGGAAAGACCGTAGAAATAAGCCTAAGAACCAAGGTCTCTCTCTGACTTTCCCCTACCTCCCTGTGTTTCAGATCCTCTTTCCAGAATCACTGGGAGGGACTCTGTCTGAAATTTTCTTATCTAAGGAAGATTCTTTCTAAAGAAATCCAATTGTCTTAAGGCCCCCCTCCCTAGAAACCCCATCAAATAACCAGGAAGGATCACACCAAGGAAGAAGAAAAGAGACTGGGAGTCATCACCATGCCCAGACAGTCTTCTCACCTGTTCTTCTAAGGGCAGCTCCCAGAGGTTACCTGGGGAACTTTACCTGCATAATAAGACAACCTGTGTTCTGCCCCTCACCTTCCATAATTTGTTCCATCCACCTTCCAAAGAGAATAGTTTACAAAATGATATCTGCCTCCTGGGTCTGTACACCTTTCTTCTACGAAGAGCATATGTGAACCTCAACCATTTAGCTCCTCTTTGAGTTTCATACTTTGGGTATGGCTTCTGTGTCCATATACACATTAAAATAAATGCTGTTTGCTTTTTTCCCCTATTAATCTGTCTTTTGTCAGTTCATTTTCAGTGAACTTATAAAGGACAGAGGGGAAGCTTTCCTTTGACCCCATCACCACTGTTTGTGAAAATGTGATGTCTATGCATCTGTGTCAGAATCACCTGAGTTACTCGTTAAACATGCAAATTTGTGCCTCAACCTAGGTTGGGTCCATCTATCTGCATTTTACCAGCCTCCCCAGGGGACTCATAGTTCCACTATAGTCTGAGACCACGTTTTAAGCCATACACAAAATATCTGTAACTACTGCCTTTTTCACACTTAAGAGGACCACATTGTTTTAGGGAGAGTTTTAAATCAATGTAAACTTAAGCAACTCATTTGGAAATGTTTGTACTTTATTAATAAGAAATTATTTGTGACATATGTCATAGTGAATTCCAGCATGTTAAGGCATAGAAGTGAGAACTGCTGTGAGGTTCTGGGAGAATCGATCTCATCAAATTCCGACAATAATCATTCTGACTTTTCTAGAGAGCACTCCAAAGTCCCTTTAGTGATTATATCTTTATCACAGCATCCTCACAGGAAATGTGTAAATTCTTAAGAGAACTCAAATTATTTCGTAGATATAATGAAATATTATAATTTTAAATAGAATTGGATCAACCACTGAGAAAGTCTTTTGTTTTTGTTTTGTTTTTTGTTTTTGAGGCAGGATCCACTCTATTGCCCTGGTCGGAGTGCAGTGGCACCATCTGAGCTCACTGCAACCTTCGCCTCCCTGGGCTCAAGTGATCCTCCCAGCTTAGCCTCCCAGGTAGTTGGGACAACAGGTGTGCATCATCAAGCATGGCTAGTTTTTGTATTTTTTTGTAAAGATGCGGTTTTACTATGTTGTCCAGGCTGGTCTCAAACTCCTGGGTTCAAGCAACCTGCCTTCCTTGGTTTCCCAAAGTGCTGGGACTATAGACTTGAGCCACCGGGCCCAGCCGAGAAACTTTTAATAAAGTCTTTATGCACAAAAGTCTTTATGCATAAAGTCTTTATGAGAATATAAAATATGCGAGCTGCAAAGTCTAATTACACAATTTAATAACTAACATTGGCTCTGAAACCCATGCATATTTTGGAATATCATAATTATTTGGTAGGCAAAGTGTGAGAAGCAAAATAATTTAAATGAACTCATATACATGCATGTGGGCACATACACACAAACACATGTGCACTGAAATGTCAAGACCTGTTATTCAGATTTTGTTTAAAAGTCTTCTCACATTCCTCAGACTGAATTATCCACTGTGGTCAGTCGTTAAGCCTCACCAGCCATCTTTCTCAATTTACAACTCTCATTCATGGCAAAATGGCATTGGTCTTACCCAGGTTTTTATTTTTGTTTAAATCTATTTAATACTAAAACAAAGCCAATGTACTAAAAGGACTTGTTAGTTTATCCATGTCATTTGGAAGTAGACCATAGATATTAACAATCACTATTATATTAACTAGGATTCTTCTATAAGGTAATATGGAGAGTGAGACATTGACTGTCAAATTTTCATTATCAGGAGGGGACAGAAAAAGTTATACAAGATAGAGTTCTTCTTTCACAAGTGAAAATGAAGGCAGTTGAGGAGAAACTTGAGGCTACATAGGATTGGAGATTGTGGGGAGGAGGTGCTACTCTATGGAGAGTAGGCTAGGGTATAACAAAGCCAAACATAAAAATCCTGTCTTGGTCTTGCCTGGTGAAACTTTACAAAAGAATCTGAAGCAGATACACAAGTTTTAGATACATAGAGACTGATTTTATTTTACTTACAGGGAAACATTAAATCTCTGTACTGTTTTTCTTCACTATCAGGAAGCATATTCTCATCATATCCCCTAAGCCAGAATTCTTAGATAAAGGTTGGTTTGTGTTATATAATTTAGTGTGTTACTTGAGGCAAAATCATTTTGAAATGCAAGTGTACAAAAAGTGAAATGGGGATTGAGTATAATAAGAAACCTTACGCATTAAGTACTTAACACATGCCAGCCATTTTGCTAAGTGCTTTACGTATACTGATTGTGTTTCCATCATAATTCTGTGATGAAGGCACTATTATTCTCTCAATTTTTTGGATGACAAAACAAAGGCTAATTAAAGTAAAGAAGGATAGCAGGTAGGTACTAGAGCCAGAATCTGCATCAAAGCTGATTTATTCCAGCCTCTCTATCTTAATAGCAAGCTTGAATGCCTCCAAAGACGAAAAGAGTGTTAACTACATAAAAACAATTAGTTGTAAGATTCTTATATCTACAAGCATCTCTGATCTGTATAAAATAAGGCCAAATTTGTTTTTCAAAAACCCTTGCAATATTTCAGGAAACTTTTCATGGAATAAAGTATGACCCATATAGCCATAATTCAAAACAAGTCTTTAAAGATTATTGACACCACTGAGGGCTCAGGTCTTATCACAAATCCTCCCAATAGCAGTAACATGCTTGCCATCCAGAAACCACAGTCAACCTCATGATTTTTGTCTCATCCAATTAGCAATTAGGAGTCTTACCTCATACCTGAGACCTAACCTATGGATATTCTTGCCATCTGATGACACTGGCGTAATCTTCAAGTTTTTCTTCAGTTGTGGACTATTTCATTTTTAGAGGGAGTCCCTACTAATTTCAGTCTTCTCAAACAAAGACTAAAACTTGTCAGTGGACCTCCTTGTCCACGTGCATCTCCTTGAAGCCTCATCTCATATATCAATATCTTGTGGCATGCTTCCCCCATATAGAGTGAGACCGCCTCCCTTCTCTAAGTTTTCATAGTATCCTATACATCTGTATCCTGTGGTTGGCATCGCTCTTCTATGTAGCTGTATATTAGTTGCTATTTCATCAACCAGACTGCAGTATCCACCTTTGTATCTATTTATCTTGGCCAGCATGGTAGCTAATAAATATCCATAAATATTTATGAATACATATCCCAATAAATATTTATAAATACTGATTGACAGTGTGAATGCTTCTAATGACTATTTTAAAAATACTTTTTTGCCTTTATTATTATTAATATTTTTAGAAACTGATGGTTGTTTTCCATCAAGCTTATTTCCATCTTGCTTTAGAGTCTGTGGAAGAACAGCTTAAGATCTCTCAGTGGTTGTTTCTACCCATCTGGTGGCCTGAGCAGTCAAGTTGCAGACCAGGCTTCTGTGGCAGGCCAAGAGCTCCAGTCTTGAGTAGGGAACTGCTGAGTGGGCCCAGGGGTATCTGCAGGCTGAGTAGCACTGAACTGAAGAGATGCAGCAGTCTAGTTACCCTGAAATTAACCTGGGAATTTCAGCCACAGCCTGCTCTTCCTATTCAATCTCTTCAGGATCCGTGTAGAAGTAGCGATCAGGCATGACCTCCCATGGGCATTTATGGGAGATGATGCCATGCTTATGCAGAACTTCCCAGGCTGGCATCCACCATGTCAGGCCCAGTGAGGGGCCTCTCATCGTTGCATGGGATGACAATGTCCACACAGCAAAGAGGAGAACCTGTGTGACCCAGAACAATGGTAGGCAGGTTAGTTTAAGATGCTTCTGTGAGAGACTGGGATTAGTAACCACCAGCAGTCACGGCTCCTGGAAGGCTGCCTGGATCTGGTGCAGGAAGGTTCCAGGAGTGAAGTGGCCAGCAATAGGAGTAACTCAAGTGGTAGCAGCAAACTTCAGCACAGCCCACTTGCCAGTGTTCCTGGAGAATATGACATAGACATCAGCAGGACTTTCAACAGTGATGATGGCATGAGCCACCAGCAGAAGCTTCTCCCAGGTCCTCTTCAGATTTAGGATGCAGATGTCATCACTTTTCCTTTTGCAGATGTACTGTTCCATTTGGAAGTCAAGCTTGGTGCCACCCAAGTGAGTTCCTGCTGCAAGAAATTTGAGGACATCCTCCTCTTTCATGTTCAGGACATCACAGGCTCTGGCCATTGTAAAAGTTTCCCTTTAAGTTCTGAGGGGAATTCAGAATAATGCCATATGGACCCTCTCTGGGTAAATGGAAAGGCTATTATTATTTTTAGTTGGCACATAATTACTGTACGTAATTATGGGGTATATTGTGATGGTTCAATACATGTATACAATCTGTACATGTAATGATCAAATAAGAATAATTATCATATCCATTACCCCAAACATTTGTGATTTGTGTGTCTGTGATGAAAAGAACGTTTTCTGAAATATTTTTCTTCCTCAGATAGCCTTGGGCCTGACCCTCTCTACATTCTCCTTCAAAAAGAAACAAGTTATTGGGTCTAGATTGCTAATGATGAGATATAGTCACCTACTGTCTAAGCCTCAAAATGCTAGAATATCAGTATAGTCCAAATCTTAAAGGAAAACAGGTTTTTTGTTTTTTTTTTTTGAGACGGAGTCTCAATCGCCCTTCACCCAGGCTGGAGTGCTGGGCCAGATCTCCAGCCACTGCAAGCCTGCCTCGCTGGGTTCACAACCATTCTCCTGCTCAGCCTCCGATAACTGGACCAACAGAACCCGCCACTCACCCGGCTTAGTTTTTGTATTTTTTAGTAGAAACGGGTTCACTGTGTTAGCCAGGATGGCTCGATCTCCTGACTCGCGATCCGCCCTCTCGGCCTCCAAAGTGCTAGGATTACAAGGCTTGACCACCGCGCCGCAAACAGGTTTTATCTTCTCTTAGAAGAGATTTCTTTATCACATTTTGAAATAAAAATAAACAACTAGAACTTAATCCTAAAATGAGACATGAAAGGTAGAAGAAATATTAAAGATCCAAATCTGCTAATCATTTTGTCTCAGTCCAGTATGAGCTACCTAAGAGATGTAGAAGTAGCCATGGCTCACACACTTTCCAATGAATGAAATCAATCTATCTTCTTAATATAACATTTATTCACTGCCTATTTTAACAGATTAGTACAATGGTAAAAAGCACAGATTCAGGCAAATTGCTTGGCCCAAATTCTCTTGAGGGATGATTGCTGGATATAAATTACATCAGAATCACCCTTCTAGGCACTAGTTTTCACCACTAACATCCCTTGTCTGGACTGTGATGTGGTATCTCTGTAACTAGTCTGTGTTTCTCCCTGGCTCCCTTACAGTCAATTTCCTAAGAGCCCTCAAGTGAACCGTTAACATGTGACAGTGCATGTCTCTCATCTGTCCGACCTCTTCAAGGGTTTCCCATCTCACTGGGCATAAAGGCCACAGTTCTATCAAGGATCTATGAGCTGATTCACTCTGTCCTCTCTGGCTCTTTGTTGTGTATCTGATCTCACCTCCTATTACTCTCCCCTCTCCCTCTTTATTCTAGCCATATGTACCTTCTTGCTCTTCCTGGAATGTGACAAACACACTGCTACGCAAGGACCAGGCATCTACCAATCATCATTCTCTCTGCCTTAGGTGCTCTTTCCCGCATTTATTGTCTGAATGGCTCATTCCCTCACTAAACTCAGGACTCTGCCTAAGTTCCACACGGACTGAGTTTTCTTCCCTCATGATTCAATGGAAACCAGCTCCTACTCTCTTGGCCCTTGATCTTCATTAATTATTCACATCTGACATATTATAGATGCATTTCCATATTTGCATTGTACTGTCCGGAGCTCCAAGATAACAGGAACTCTATTATCAGCCCCTAGAAGAGGATCTGATTCATAGTAGGAACTCAATAAATATGGGCTGAATGAATAATAGAATATTGCCACAAAAGAGCTTCTAATTCAGTTATGTTAATATAGTGACATAAAATGTTGAAAACTACAGTATGTAAAAGCTAAATAGCACAATAGCTGAATGAGATGCTGCAAAGTAGTATGGAATTAAGGGCCAGATACACAATAATTGGCTTAGGCAATAAGAGTGGGTGTCCAAGAAAGCTTGAGATTATGTTATATAGGACCAGGAAGAAAAGCGATTTTCTCTGTTTCTATCTAGGCTTGAAAATCTTGTTCCAAATTGGAAGACACACTTCTGAGGATTGCCAGCAACTTATGCAGGCTTCCAAAAGTAGTACATGGTCTGGTAATTCTGCCAAAAGCTGACCTCACAGGGTGAGTTGACATAGATGCAAAATTTGCAAGGCTTTCCTGCACAATTTAGGAGGCATGAGCCCTATTATCAAGGTCCTGGGATATGGCCAACATCCATAGAGGAAAGCACAGTGTTATGCAACTGGAAGCTTTTGGTCTTCATATGCAAGTGGGCAGCATCCTCCTTGTGGTTAGACTCCAGGGATTTGCTCTTTTCTCTCTCACAATCTAGAAACATAGAAAATTTGGAAGCCAGACTGCCTTACACCTACCACTCAGCTGTCTTCAGGGCACTTGTTCTCATAATTACTTGCTTTATACTCAGAAAAATGCAAATAAACTTGATTATCAGCAGAGGCAAAACACAGAAATGAAGGCCAATCTATTGCAGACATAACAAATGTATTCTTAGTAAATAAATTACGAATGATTTAAATAACCTTATACTTTATGATATTTGTATCACTGACCCCAACTTCCTCCTGCCTTCCGTTCTGATAGATTTAAGTAACATCATATACATGTACTTTTAGGTTATTGAAAAACAAGCCAGGATGCTTACAAACTCAGAAAGATGAAACTGCTTCCAGGCAATTTAGTCATCAAATAAACTGCATGTACAATAATGACTTCAACACGGTGCTCCACCCACCATTACGACTGCCAGAAAGGTCTCTCCTATAAATTTCCTGAAGGACAGTGTTTCAAGAAGCTTACAGTTTCCTCCAGGGTGACAATTAAGTCACCTTGCAAACAATTGCCTTAAAGACCTTCTCCTGGTCATTTGTCCTAATCAGAAAAATAAGACTGCTTTAGATTCTCTTTCCCTTTCAAGTTTTGCATATGAAAACATTCACTCCTCTATTAAAAGCTGCATTAACTTTTACGCTGAAATATACTTTGATTTGTAGCACAAGCCTTCAGGCTAAAACAAACCCCTTAAGACTGATTTTGCCAGAAGGTAGAATGTCAGAATCCTCAGAGCTTGTTTTCACAAGTATTTAACTCTAGATTTTGTCTTCAGACATTATAGAGGCCTTGACTTTTTACCTACTGTCACCTTCTGTCTCTAGGCAAAAGGAGAACTAAGCCATTGCCAGTAGGTAGGTCACTTTTTACTTAAATAAAGCTTAGAGGCCAGGTACAGTGGCTCACCCCTATAATCCCAGCACTTTGGGAGGTGGAGGTGGGTGGGCTACTTGAGCCCAGAGTTCGAGACTAGCCTGGGCAACATGGCAAGACCCTGTCTCTACAAAAAATACAAACAAACAAACAAAAAATTAGCTGGGCATGGTGGTGCATGCCTGTAGTCCCAGCTACTTGGGAGGCTGGGGTGGGAGGATGGCTTGAGCCCAAGAGTCAGAGGTTGCAGTGAGCTGAGATTATACCTCTGCACTCCAACCTGTGCAACACAGCGAGGCCCTGTCTTAAAAAAAGAAGAAAAAAAGAGCTTAGAGTTCTTGGTTCAGCAGCACAGTACCTAAGATTGGAATGATTCTTAGTGGCTTCTCATGGCCACTATATTTCTTAAAAGCCAGATGCACAACAGTGAGCTTAGTACACTAACTTTTGTGTGACAAAAGGTAGGAAAGAATATACATTTATCTTTGACTGTATTGGCAAAAGGAAACCCTGAATAGGTAATAAACCTCTTTAGCTTTAAGGAACAGGGCTGTGGGTGACATGGTGGGATGGGCAGAGGAATGTAGGTGAGTGTTCTAATGTAGTCCTTTTGTATTTTTCAATAATGAGCTGGTCCGTACCAAGACTCTGGAGAAGAATTGCATCGTGCTCATCGACAGCACACCATACCGACAGTGGTACGAGTCCCACTACGCGCTGCCCCTGGGCCGCAAGAAGGGAGCCAAGCTGACTCCTGAGGAAGAAGAGATTTTAAACAAAAAACGATCTAAAAAAATTCAGAAGAAATATGATGAAAGGAAAAAGAATGCCAAAATCAGCAGTCTCCTGGAGGAGCAGTTCCAGCAGGGCAAGCTTCTTGCATGCATTGCTTCCAGGCCGGGACAGTGTGGCCGAGCAGATGGCTATGTGCTAGAGGGCAAAGAGTTGGAGTTCTATCTTAGGAAAATCAAGGCCCGGAAAGGCAAATAAATCCTCGTTTTGTCTTCACCCGTGTAATAAAGGTGTTTATTGTTCTGTTC